>NW_012149507.1:8217343-8243589 GCF_000956105.1 Propithecus coquereli | reverse complement strand
CTGTCTTTATCCATGGAAGAGTAGACAGCTAAATGCTCAAATCCAGAGGAGTCAATAACTGCTCTGTAGGAACTGTGTGATCTTGCTGTTCCTCTTGTCTTGAGCATGTGGATCTTGTACTTGAGAGCAGCATTTTTAAACTCAGAACAGGATTCCTACTCTCCATGTGCTGAGAAAGTCTTGACCCAGGTGGGAACTTTGTAAATGCTGATGGCAAGTGCTGGACATGAAGCCCTGGATGAGAGTGACTGTCTCGCTCCCACGCCCGTGGCTGCTCCACGCCACCACTCCCCAAATCCATGAAAAGCTCACCCTCCCCACCTCCCCTGATGAAGGCCCACTTCATCGAGGACAGGGAATACCTGGAGAGGCTTCAATCTGGGGCCATGGATCTTTCCATGAAAGCCACACTCCTGGTTGCTGGGCCTGAGCCACTGCCTCACCACCTCCCACGGTGCAGGTGAGGCCCCTCGAGTCAGGGAGGCTCAGAGTCGATCAGAACAAAACCAAGCAAAGGGAGGACAGGCAAGCCAGGCTCATAAAAGTCAGACAACGACCCCTGAAGTCATCTCCAGTCGGGGACAGGTAGGTGCTCAGTGATCAGAAGAGCCAGATTTCTGCCTGAAATTTCGTAGAACCGTGAGTTAACCGAAGTAGAACCAGAATAATTAGCAGATAGCGCAGGTAATAAAAATACAATAAACCAATCTTTACAATTTAGATAAAATTTTAGTAATATCTTCAGCAAATGCCCTTCCTTGAGGCTCCTGTGATTGAAATGTTTAGCATGCACTTATCTCCCCCAAATCTAAATTGTCTGGGCAAAAACATTTTCATTTTGCCACCCTGGTTTCCCATCTTCATTTTACAGCCTTCTTGTTTATTCGGGTCACTTTCCATAACAGATATTTATATACAATCAGAGCTCTGCAGTGGTTTTTTTTAATAAGAAAACACATTTATAGCTCATTGCCTTATAATTTTAATGCCTTTTATTTTAAAAAAGCAAGATTAAACAAGCAAGGACCGAGGCTTTGCTCTTGACCAACTATGGCTTCCAAGAAATAAGTTGAGTTATCTAATGCAATATTGCGTATTTTCCTTATCCTGTCAATCACACTTAACTTTCCTAGCTAAAAAAATATTTGAATTTACGCACATATTCCCATCTGTCATTTAAATATACTAGGATGTTTAATCGCTTTTTAGATGTTTAAAAGCTTAAGCTATGCTGTCCAACAGAAGGCACTACAGTTGATGAAAAGGCCCCCGAGGGAATGGAAACAGGCTAAGGGGTGATGGGAGTAATTCTGCGGAAGTGTTACCCCAGAGAGGAGGGCAAACAGTCTCCGCGGCCCCTGTGGAGGAAGCGCAGGGTCTACAGCGAGTGGGGATGCTACAGCCGGCTGCCCTGTCCCCCAGGGCCTGCCTGGCACACTCCCCTGCTACCTGCCTCTTTGGTACCCTTTTCTACTGCATCGTGGCCTCCCCTGCACGGGCACTCCGGCAGTTGACTGAAGGCAGGAAGTTTACCAGATAACCTGGAGATCCTTTCAGACCCTGGGGCAGACCAGAGCTGATTGGAGCTCTCCTAGGAGTCTTGTGCCTGGATTTGAGCCACACCCTCAGAGGCTCGGGCTGACTTTGAACCAGGTTTTCCTGGAGCCAGGAACAGAGATAGAAGGAATATAGCTGGTGCTTTCTATCCAGCATTGCGTTTCTTTTCTATTACATTAATTCATTCATTTAGAGACAGGGTCTTGCTCTGTTGCCCTGGGTAGAGTGCAGTGGCGTCCTCATAGCTCGCTGCAGCCTCAAACTCCTGAGCTGAAGCCATCCTCCTGCCTCGGCCTCCCAAAGTGCTAGGATTACCGGCATGAGTCACCGCGCCCGGCCCAGCAATGCATTTCATCGTCGCAGCACATCAGTGAGGAAAATACTGTGACTCTCACTGCACAGATAAGGAAACTAAGGCTCAGAGAGCTCAAGTAACTTGCTGAGGCCACAGGGCTCGTTAGAAAGGCCAGGATCCCAACCTCGGTCTGCCTGGCACTGACGTGCTGCCAGCCACACCAACTCCCTCCACCCAGTGCACGGAAGCTGGGTTTCTCTCCTTAGGGCTCCTCTTACCCATCTCTGTTCTCCCTTCGGTGTCCCCAGAGCCTAATGCGATGGCATACTTGTCCTTTTCCTTTTCCTTCCTCTCTTCTCTGGGTAACTCCTGATGGTAATGGTGGTTGACAAAAGGCACAGGGTTTCTATGCCTCCATTTCAGGAGGAAGTAAGCTGCCTCCAAAGGTGGCAGACACACAACAGCGGGCCAGCAACCCGAGGATTACTCACCACTGCTCAGGAGCCCTCTTCCCACCTCACAGGAACCGCACCCAGGGTGATGGCAGGCCCAGAGCTCAGCGCCCCCGGAGGCCTTCCTCGCCGCGTGGAGACACTGTCAGGCCTGCCCCAGAGCCCCCCTATGATCGTAAGATGGACACATTCTTGACACCAGGCCAGGGGGCAGAATTCGAGATTCTGGAAACTCTTCAGACCCAGAGCCAATGTCTAGTGTCCTTGGAAGAAGTCTCTAGAACTTTATGATGGTTTGTTCAGGCCACACTTGGGGTATGGACAGGGGCCATGGGGAGGATCGAGCCTACCAGAGTGACTCCCAGGGAAGTCCCCTTCCCCGGGAGCTCCCGCCCTAACACCATACAGACAACAGCTTCCCTGCTGGGCCTGCTGCAGAGGACGCAGATGCTCAGTAGCTTACAAACTGGAGGGATGTTAGGAGCCTGGCATGGAGCGCGGGAGGAACCAGCCCCGCCTGGGGCAAGGAGGAAGCCGGTGTGGGGATGGGTCCCAGCAGCACCATCTGTTGGTGAGCTCGCTTCACTAAGGGTGCTGCACCTTGGATTAATGGGATTTTGCAAGGACATTGCCCGTGCAGGGTTCATCATGTGAGACGGCTACGGGGAATGGCAGGAGCAAGAACCCAGCCCTCCCTCCACGAGGCCCAACAGAGAGGTGCACAAGCTGCGGACACCAGGGTCTTCCGCAGCCCAGGGCCTTGCTTGACAGGAGTTGGGCCGGCCAGCACAAGGGAGATCTTTGCAAACTTTGGGCTCAGTTAAAGTTCCTGAATTCTCTTTCTCCAGTACCCTACATACTCTTCTCCACCCCCATTTAAAAAATATATAAATAAGCCAGGCACAGTGGCTCATGCCTGTAATCCCAGCCCTTTGGGAGGCTGAGGCAGGAGGATCAGTTGAGCCCAAGAATTTGAGGTTGCTGTGAGCTATGATGATGTCACTGCACTCTAACCCTGTCTCTAAAAGATATATATATATATGTATACATACATAAATACATACACACAGAATACACATTGCATGCGTAGTATGTGTCCGAAGATTCATGTATTTAGGGCGAGCAGGGCTGGGCCAGGATGGTTGGACACTACAAAGTCACTCTGCCAGGAGTGTCGCTGGGAGTGGCCACCGCTGGGAAGAGAATGCCGGGGGTCTGAGGGATGTTGCCAGAGTCATCACACCACAGACAAATTGTATTTCCACTAACGAAAGAAATATAGTCACTCAAAAGATTGAAAATTACCATCCTATAGGTCAAAACATCTTACAAAGTAAACTTTCTCTGAAAGTTCCTGAAAGGAAGTGTTTTGAAAACACGGCCTATTTTCTCCTAATTTTAACCAAAGAAGAAATAATCCTTGAAAGGGAAGAAGTTTAATTTTGCTAATGTCCAGGGATGACGACAGAACCCATTCATATTTTAATTGAATGACTTTCCGTGTTGACACAACTTTATAGCTAACATGCTCAGGGCGTCTTCATTGTCTCTGGCCACCCCAAGGCCACCAACGTGATTGTTTGAACACACCAAAGTAATTTCCCTGCGTAGAACTCTCAGTGGCTTCCCACCGCCTACAGAAAAAGTACCAAGCTCTTTGTCATGGTACATAGTCCTGCTCCAACCTGAGTTTTGCCTCCTTTCTCTACCACAGCTGAAACAGGCCCTGTTCTTTCCTCCATAACCTTGAACACACTCTTCCCTGTTGCTAGAATTGCCCTTTTTCCTTTTATCTGTTCTCTGATCCCTCATCTTTTAGGATTCTGTTCAAATATTACCTCTTTTCATGATAATAATTTCTCACGCCCAATAACATTAATTATTCTACCACTCTGTGACCCCACTTTTTAACTTAATATATGGGCCTCCTGATGCATTTAATGATTTGTTTGTCTGTCTCTGCTACTACATTGTGATCTTAACAGCCAGGAGCTTGGTGTTAGCTAATGGATACCTCCAGAACCTAGCACAGGATATTGCAAGTACTGTTTAAGCATCATTTTGCTGTAAAATGGAAAAAAACAATATTGCCTCTCAGGATTTTTATGAGATTAATATCATATGAGTAAGGGGCCCAGCATTAGTGGCACTGGTTTGTTAATTGAATACTTGAATGTCACTTTGTCAAATTATACTCACATGGTCATGCAAAAGTTCACTCGAATAAATTTGTACAAAGCCGACCAGGTAAGAGAATGCAGTTTGGGGCAGAGCTACAGGGTGGGTTCTGGAATGTCTGGGCCTCACTGCTGACTCACTAGCTGGTCTATGGCTCCGCTTCCAAGGCTCTACAAATTAGCCTGAGTATTAATCACCAGCCCAGCCCACAAGGCAATCAGGTGCTGGAGAGCTGGCTGATAACATTCCTGGAGTTCTAGCAAAAACACCCTCACTGAGGACTGACTATGAGGCAAGGACAATGGTACATGAAAATAAATCAGGCATTTCTTGGCTCTCAAAGAGCTCACAATTTCATGAGGGCAGCAGAGACATATACAAGGGATAATAAAACAAGCTAGAGTTTGGTGAATGTTATAATAGAGGTGCAGGCAAAGCACATTCACAGCACAAGGGAGTGAGAGAGAATTTTTATTTGAGGGCATGGGAGGCGGAGACTCAGGTGTGTTCTGTGTCCATCCTGGGCCATGTATTTCACAAGGGTTATTTCATTTTGTCCCCATAATATTGTGAGATAAAGAGTGTTAGCCTGGCTGGGTGCGGTGGCTCACACCTGTAATCCTAGCATTTTGGGAGGCCAAAGCAGGGGATAGATTGAGGTCAGGAGTTTGAGACCAGCTTGAGCAAGAGCAAGACCCCATCTCTACAAAAAATAGAAAAAGTAGCCAGGCGTGGTGACTTGCACCTGTAGTCCCAACTACTCCAGAGGCTGAGGCAGGAGGATCACTTGAGTCCAGGAGTTTGAGGTTGCTGTGAGCTGTAATTGGGCCACTGTCCTCATAACCTGGCAACAAAGCGAGACTCTGTCTCCAAAAAAAATCCCCAAAACAAAAAAGAGTGTTAGCTCATTTTAGAGGTGAGCACACCAAGGCTCAGGGAGGTGAAGTCACTTGGCTAAATCACACTGAGACTTTCTGATTTTGATACCAATGCCCTTTATTACCCCAGTCTGGGATAGCCTCATTGAGGTGTGAGACCAAGTAGGGAGGATTGCATGTCCTCCCTAGGACTATGAAGGGACTATGTGGACAAAGATCCAGCGGAAAAAGTTCAAAGAGAGAGACAGTGTGTGTGTGTGTGATGGAGTGGGAGGAGGGAGTTGTAGCTGGAAAAATGACTAGTAGACTAGAACCAGATCACAGAGTACTTTGTTTTTTTTTTGAGACAGGATCTCACTCTTTCGCCAGGGCTGGAGTGCAGTGGTGTCATCATAGCTCACTGCAGCCTCAAACTCCTGATCCTCCTGCCTCAGCCTCCTGAGTAGCTGGGACTAGAGGCATGTGCCATCATGTCCAGCTAATTTTTCTGTTTCTTGTAGAGACAGGGTCTTGCTCTTGCTCAGAAGGGTCCCCTGGCCTCAAGCAATCCTTCTGCCTCGGCCTCCCAGAGTGCTAGGATTACCCGCATGAGCCACCTTGCCCAGCCTCATGGAGTACTTTGAGTTTCACTCCTAAGATAATGTGTTTTTTTAATAATGATAATGATACTGTAATAATAATACTCATTTGCAATTATTGTAGTGCCTTTCTTTCAGCCTTATGCAGTGTAATTGGCAAATAAAAATTGTATACAGTCAGCCCTCTGTATCTGTGGGCTCTGCATCCATGGATTCAACCAACTGAAGATCAAAAATATTAGAGAAAAAAAATTGCATCTGTATTGAACATGCACAAATCTTTTGTTCTTGTCATTATTCCCTAAACAATACAGCATAACAACTATTTACATAGCATTTACCTTGTATTAGGTACTATAAGTAATCTAGAGACAATCTCAAGTATAGCAGAGGATGTATATAAGTTATATGCAAATACTACATCATTTTATATTAGGGACTTGAGAACCCATGGATTTTAGTATCTGAGGGGGGTTCCTGCAACCAATCCCCTGTGGATGCCGAGGTACAACTATATATTTAAGGCGTACAACATGATATTTTGATATATGTATACATTGATCACCATGGTCACCACAATCAAGCTAATTAACATATCCATCACCTCACATAATTTTTATTTTATTTTTTTGTATGCGTGTGGTGATAACATTTAAGATCTACTATCTTAGCAAATTTCAAGTATACAATACAGTGTTATTAACTATAGTCACCATGCTGTACATTGGTCTCCAGAACTTTCTCATCCTGCATAACAGAAACTTTGTACCCTTTGACCAACATCTCTCCATTTTCCCTCCCCTGGCAACCACCATCTACTCTCTGCTTCCATGAGTTCAACTTTTTTAGATCCTGCATAGAAACGAGAGCACACAGTATCTGTCTTTCTGTGCTTGGCTTATTCCACTTAGCATAATGTCCCCCAGATTCACCAGTGTTGTCACGACATAGTGCCTTTCTTATGACCGGCGTAAAGGCATCTCATATTTGTGATGTCAATCTCCTGCTGGCATTTACCCCATTTTATGGATCGGGACACTGAGGCAAGTAGCCATTTCAGTAACTGCAAAGTCATTACACGAGACAGAGTGGACCCTTGATCACCTAGTCCCTGACGATCTACTGTGCTCTAGACAAAACTCAACGGCTATGAACCCTGAGCCTCAGTTTCCTCCACTGTAAAATAGAGATACCATCTACAGGGTTGTCTCAAAGAGCTTTTGCAACTTTACAAGATAGCATAAGGTAGGAGCTACTGATAGGGAGATAAGCAAACATTTCCTGTAACCCTGGAAATGTCATTAGGGCCCTTAGAAATAGAGTTCTGAAGTTCCCAGAGACTATCAGAAATAGAGAAATCTACAACTGAAAGAGGCTGTGGGCACTTAGAGAGGAAACGACCACCTTTGCACATCTGAACCACTGACAATGACTTTTGTTGCTGAGTATGCTACTTTGCTCCTACTAGTAAAGTCTTGTCAAACAGGAAACAGGTTTTTAAGGCAACAGGGTCCCTGTGAGTTCAAACTTCTGCTTTCAAATGTTCTTACAAGATGCACAATCGGCATCGACTTACAGGAAATATTTAATTGGAATCGGAAGGCGCTGGCTCCATGGGCCTTGTTTTATATTGTCTGCAGGCTTCTGCTGAAATAATCGTGGTGTGTAAGCACCAATCACTCATTTATTTATATTTGCCAATGGGGAGTGAAACCAAAACATACTCCAAGGGTGTTTCTGGGGTACAAGTGCAGTCTTCACAGGGTTAGGAAAAGAAAGGGGGAGGAAAATTGTCATGCAAGAATTGCTCTTAGAGAAGAGAAGGACCGAGACTGAACTCGGAGTGACATATTTATGAGCTCAGTATCAGTTGCTTGTGCTGATAAGCGTTGGTCATTAAAGGAAGGAAAAGTCACCTTTGTGTATAAAATATACAAGATTCATAGTCTGAAAAGACTGAACAGGAAAACATTAGGTAAATAGAGGATATCCCTTAAAGTATAATGTGAAAATTAAATTACTTCAAGAAGGAAGAATGTAGGTGTTTCTTTCTGAGTCAGATGTTGAGAAAACTGATTCCTTAATTTGAAATCAAGGTTAACTGGCTTTCAGCCTTTTGTGGTTCAATTCTGAAAATGTAGGGCACAGAAATTCCCCCTTCCAAAAAGGCCCTTAAGTTTCCCCTTTTGTGTCCCCTCCTGGTGTCCACCCCGGCTGCGAGGACAGCCGTGGAGTCAGCTGGACAGAGGTCCGCCTCTCAGACCCGCCTCAAGCATTGAGCAAAGTACCTGATTCTCGAGGTCTCTGTTTCTTTATTTGCAAAATATGGCTGATAATAATAGTACCTGTCTCCTAAGATTGTGTGAGGATTCAATTAGAAAATGCACTTTCGTTACCTACCACAGAGCCCGGCCTGAGACAAGCATTCTGTAAAGGTGTGTTCTTGTCATCACTACACCATAGACCACTGGTCTTCCCAGAGTTTCCAAACCCCAGAGTCTTGCAATTATCCTAACAAAGTGCCAAGAAATTCTTCCAATGCCCTCAAAGAAGTAAATTGCATTGTGACATTGATACCACAGTCTAGAGCACTTTGGTAGGTGAAGGTGGGGGTGGTGGTAGAAGAGGAGCATTTCCTGGAAATTCTAACTGATTGAGTTTCCTAATCCCCAGATGACCTTGGTCCAGGGGATGCTGCCCCTCCCTCCTTCCCTCACCCCATACCTTGGTTTTTAGAGACTTCTTCTCTGGTGTCAAATCAGTGGCCCCCAGATTAGGCCTCCCTTCAGCTATGCTAAACCTTCCCTTATCCCTTATTCCTACTTCCTCAGGGAACCTGCAAGATTCCGGTCCGATAAGCATATCTGCATTAGAAGTCAGACTTTGCATATCTCAGAACCCACCCTCAGAACATTCACCTCTATGATCCACTAACTGGCCTGTCCTCATTCAGTCACTATCTTAGGTTCCTGTGTAATGATGGTTTGTGACAATGTTTTTCCCTCAGGCTGGGTTAGAAAAGATTTTCTCTGGAAGAAAACAAACTGGAGAAAGGTCTTGTTTTCGTAGAATTTTCTATTAATCAGGATAAGCTTTTGTCAATTTGCATCCACCAAGTTGGATGTCCCCTGTCTGTGGCTCCTGCTTTTCAGGGAGCTGATTGCATGGGGTGAACATCAGCCACAAAAGCCTTAGTTTTCTTTTTGTTCTTTTTTTTTTTTTTTTTTTGAGACAGAGTCTCGCTCTCGCTTTGTTGCCCGGGCTAGAGTGAGTGCTGCCGTGGCGTCAGCCTAGCTCACAGCAACCTCAAACTCCTGGGCTCAAGTAATCCTTCTGCCTCAGCCTTCCGAGTAGCTGGGACTACAGGCATGTGCCACCATGCCCGGCTATATATATTCTTAGTTCTCCAGCTAATTTCTTTCTATTTTTAGTAGAGACGGAGTCTCGCTCTTGCTCAGGCTGGTCTCAAACTCCTGAGCTCACAATCCACCCGCCTTGGCCTCCCAGAGTGCTAGGATTACAGGCATGAGCCACCACACCCGGCCTGTTCTTTTTTTTATTGATATACAATAGTTGTATGTATTGATATACAATAGTTGTGTGATATTTTGATACTTGCATACAATGCGTAATGATCAAATCAGGGTAACTGGGATATGCATCACCTCCAACATTTGTCTTTTCTTTATGTTGGGAATTTTTTAAAAGCCCATTTTTCAGACCAGTTAGAAGTAGAAATGTGGGCACTATCTCTCCCCTTTCCCCTTCTCACCCCTCCTTCTCACGTCTCCCAGCCCGTCAGTAGATTCTGGTTCGCTTCCATTTATTTTCTGAACCCATCCCCTGCTCATCCATGCCAGGGCTCCTGCCCTGGTCCAAGCCACCACCATCTCCCACCTGGTTTACTGCAGGAGTCTCCCGACTGGGCTCCTCGCTTCTACTCTGTCCTTCTGAGTCTGTCCCCACACAGCAGCCAGAGGGATCCTTGTAGAACTTAAGTCAGATCACGTCACTTCTCTGCTCACAACCCTCCAATGGCTCCCCACCTTATTGTGAGTAAAAGAAGCTGTCCCCATGTGGCGTATGAGTTTCTACACCATCCCACTTCCGTATACCTCTCTCAGCTCCCCTACTGCCCTTCCCCTTGCTTGGCACTTCTGCAGCCACCCTGGTCTCATGGTTCCTCAAACACTCCAAGCACAGCCCAGCCTCAGGGCCTTTGCATGTTCCAACTTCCCCCACAGAGCACACGGTTCACTCCCTCACCTCCTTCAGCTTTTCCCTGGAACCTCACCTTCTCAATGAAGCCTTCCCTGACTGCCCCATTAAAATTGCAACCTCTGCCCTCATATCCTCTATAGTCATTGCTTGATTTGTTTTTCTTCGTATCATCTGTCACCATTCAACTAGTATATATTCAATCATTTATTTTACTGGTTTTAGATCTCATCTCACTAGACCTCACTAGAATGTAAGCTCCACCAGGGCAGGGATTTTGTCTCCTTTGGTCCAGTGTCTCCAGTGCTTAAACCAAGGCCTGATGCCCAGATGATGCTCTAATCATACTCAAGCTCAGTAAATGAATGAATAAGCAGATGTCCTCCTTCAATGTCACAACTGATGCATCCATTCAAGTGAGAACGGGAGTCAGGCAGAGGCGGTCTTAAATCCCATCTTCCACCACGTATTAGCTGTATGACATTGAACAAGACACTTAACCCCAGGATCTTAGGTTGTCATCAGTAAAGTGGGAATGAAAAAGTTCTTACCTCATAGGATTATGTGGCTAAATAATTTATAGAAAATGCTTTGGTGAATACTTCAATAAGTGCTAGAGATATTTGTTATTATCATTACTGTTGTTATTAGTCTCAATGTCATAACACCCAAAGTAAAATTCCTCAGCCACAGATGGAAGAAAGAAGAACCTAGAATCCTTTCTAAGCAACTACCAAAGAGGACAGTGGCTGCGGTTCGGGAATCTGTTGGATTTCTCATTAGAAGTTCCTGCACTCTCATGACTATAAAAGTATAACATCAATAACTTCCTTAGAGAAGCAAAAAAAAAAAAAAAAAAGGGCATGGTAGGAAGTGGAAAATATTTTCCAACCACTGCAGATTACAAAATAGACTCCCTGCATTAATCAAGTGTTTTCTTCTTCCAATGGGGTAATCTTGAGTACATGACACAAGATAAACACAGAGCCATGCTCCATTAAATTTATGAAAGGATATTGTTTATTTTTATCACGTTTATTAGACTTGAAAGATATCCTTTAGCTCTCGGATCGACATCAGTGTCCATGTTTATTTCTGGGTTGCTGAGTGCTTTACCAAACAATAAAAGGCCCATCTTTCGCCTCTGGCAGTGCAGGCTGTGCAGGCTGGCCACGGCCCGAGGGCGGAGGGTGTAAGACGGTGAGGACGGTGGTGCACTGCACTGATGTGTTGGGGTTTAAAGCAGCGTTTTCTAGCAGTTTAAAGCAACTGAAATTCAGTGAGATTCAGCAAACGGGAAAAGCAATCAACCAGCTGCCAGGAAAAGTGACCCACTCCAGTTAGGCGATTTGGAGCCTTACTCAGGCCTCTCATGAGCGGTAACAGCACGTCCGCCATTCAGTGCGGGTTGGTGTTCCTGCCCCTGTCTGTGCTGGAAGTGGCCAAGAAATAACTCTAATAACCCCGTTCGCAGCTGCCCCCAAACGCCTCTGCCCCTCCCAGGACTGCTGTTTTCCGTTCTGGAGCAGTCGAAGGAACGAAGAGGTCAAAGCTAGCACGGCGAGTGGACAGACTCGCACGTGTTCCTTCCAGGCCTGGGATTCGTCTGGCAGTGCTAGCGCCTGCTCACGCACTGCCTTGCCTTGGGTCCCTCTGCTCTTCTGCTGAGGTGAAAGGGGACCAGGGAATTGTCAAGCAGTGAAGATGTCTCCATTTTTTATTTTCTATTTTTATTTTTTTGTAGAGACGAGGCAACCCCCTATGTTGCCCAGGCTGGTCATGAGCTCCTGGGTTCAAGTGATCCTCCCACCTCAGCTTCCCCAGCACCTGGGATTACAGGTGTGAGCCACCGCATCCGGCTTCACTATTTGCTTAACGTCGAAAGTATCACAATTATTTTTAATTCCAAATAAAAGTACAACTATGATCTCAGATATTTTACTCTTGTTTTTTTTTTTTTTTTTTTTGGCTTTTGATTTAATTTAGTTCTTCTCTGATCTTCCTTTTTTTTTTTTTTTTTTTTTGGCTTTTGGTTTTGTTTTGTTTTTTATGAGAGAGAATAGTAAAGAAGAAAGGGTGGAGAAGTCTTTCCTGCCTAACAACCGCCCAATCCCCTTTCATCCCAGCATCAGAGCGAAGGGACCCGAGACGAGGACATGCATGAGTGTGTACTGCCAGACAGAATCGTACGAAGTAGACGTGCTCTAGGAGGGTTTAAAATACTCTCCAAATCATAGCAGCAGGCAGGCCAGGACTAAAGCACTGAGGGTCGAGTGGAGTAGCCCTGGGGACTTGATTTCTGAGTCTTGCTGGCTCAAAGAAACTCTGCTGTCAGATAGGTAATTTTGCAAGCTCCACCCTCATCCCACTACCATTTCCAATGTACGTCCTGCCCAAAAGGTCTAGCCCAGGACCAGGGCAGTAGCTTCTTCCCCCTCCCCACCCCGCACACTCGAGAGCACACACACACACACACACACACACACACGCACACTGCACCCTCACTAGTATTAATACCCCCGCCAACTACTGCACATTCAAAAATCAACCTCTCCGGACATTCACACGTCAGTGCGGGCTGGCACCGATGCCTGTGGTCGGGTACCCAGGGAAGCCGCCACTCCCCAAAAAATATCAATTAGTGAATATCCTAAAAGATACCCAGTATGTTCCCACAAAGGGGCCCCCTCTGTGGTGGGACGAGGACCGGCTTTCTCCTGCTCACGCTTGACGACCTGGGCAGGCAGGTCCCAGAGGTGGCAGCAGGTCCTTGTTCTCCTGCCCATTTCTCCCCCTGGGTCACCTGCCCCCAACAGACAGATTTGATGAGAGGAGAACCTGTGGCCAGCAGAGAATCTTAAGACCCGATGCCACCACTCCTTTGGAGGTGAGACCATAACAAAGTGATGACCAAAGTCAGGAAGGAGACTCTTAGTCACTGAGCCTTCTAAGAAAAGGTGAGGTCTTTGCACTTCACCCGAAGAAAGAAAAGGTCCCCCCAGAGAAGGAGGATACTGAGAAACAAGCATCCCTCACTAGTACACAGGAAGGCTGTTGTCCCTCAGTGGGAGATACTTCATGATTAAAACAACTTTGAAGACTGAAAAAGGATGCTTGAAACTTCCTGAGTATGCTAAGAACACAACGACTTGGGGAACTCTGTTGGGCAGGGTTTCTAATGTTCTCTTTTGTTTCCTAACATTCCCTGGGCTTGTAACACGTGGGGGCTGCACCATGGTGTGCTGCAAATCACGTTAGACATCGGCCTTGATGAGCTTTAAGATCTTTTCCAACTTCCAGGTTTGGTGATTTTGTGAAAGCAACTACTTCCCCGGTTATACTTTCTGTCCTGCAGTGAGGTCACCAGAGCGGTAGCTGGTGGCCTCCTGAATCTGAAAGGTCTTCTCCAGAGTTGCACATCCACCCTTGGTCAGTTGGCCTGGCCTGCACGCAGCAGTGTGACGGGCCCACCCAGGATCCCTCAGGGATGAGGGGGCTCCCAGAGTGTCAGCAACCCCAGCCTGGAACGAGAATTTTGTGAGATCTCCATAGTATCACCACTGGTTCATCCATTACAGAATCCCTGAGATCGGCCCTTCCTTGTCTGACAGCTTAGTCATTTAATCACACATTTTTTTTTTTTTTTTTTTTTGGAGACAGAGTCTCACTCTGTTGCCCTGGCTAGAGTGAGTGCCGTGGCGTCAGGCTAGCTCACAGCAACCTCACACTCCTGGGCTCAAGCAATCCTTCTGCCTCAGCCTCCCGAGTAGCTGGGATTACAGGCATGTGCCACCATGCTCGGCTAATTTTTTTTTCTATATATTTTTAGTTGTCTGATTAACTTCTTTCTATTTTTAGTAGAGATGGGGTCTTGCTCTTGCTCAGGCTGGTTTCAAACTCCTGAGTTCAAACAATCCGCCCGTCTCGGCCTCCCAGAGAGCTAGGATTACAGGCGTGAGCCACCGTGCCTGGCCAATCACACACTTTTTTAAAAAAAAATTCCAAGTTCTTTCCCCTGAAACTGAATGTGAGGAGTAGCTGTGGGTCAGAAGCACAAGAACAAAGGCTGCCCTCCCCCAGAGAGGAAATACAGAAAGGATTATCCTTTTTCACAGGTACAATAATGAAATACTTTCCTTCCCCTGGACAGGCAATTTTATCAGGGCTCACTGCTAGGGGAACAAGATGCTATTGTCTTGACTGAACTGGCATAATAGCTCCCCCTCCCAAATGATCGGTCAGACGGCTGCTAAATGCTTTCTACTTAAAGGTGAAATCCCTTTTAAACATTGCACTTTTCATCTGGCAAATGCCCAGGCCCTTCACAAGGCTCCTGAGGAAACAGCTCTTGCTTTCGTCAGCAACTGCCTCCTTCACTGAGCTGCCATTTCCCAGGGCTCTGGGGGACCCTCCCTGACCCTGTTTGTTATCCTTGCCCCTTACCTCCTCACGGCATGGGTTCTAGACTGGCCAAAAGTGGAGACCGCCTCTACAGTCCCCATAGAAGTCAGGGAATCTGCAAACCAGAGGGAACGTCCTCTTCCCCTCCCGGTCTTCACTGAGACCCCACAGCTACAGTCTTGGGGTGGGGGAGACCTGGGGATGGGCCCGCTGGAGAATTTTATAATGAAAAGCGTTGACTTTTTGTCCCTTGGAGTAGGAGAAAGGGAAGAGTTGAGCAAAAGAGTCCCACAGGTCAGAGCTTGCATGACCTAATCAATCTACCTCTTCCTTATTGTTTTTGCCCAACACTGGCCAGCTGTCCCCTTAGCCAACAAAATCTGGTCGGCTTCACAGGGCAGGGCTGGGCGGGTGGCCACTGCCCTTATCTCTCCCAGCTTCTGGCTGGGCGACCATAGAGGCAAGCTGTCCACTGTAGCTGCCTCCCTGCCCCTCTGGGAACCCTATTTCAGAGGAATTTGAGAACAGAGAAACTTGAAAGGTGACGGGGCGGGGTAGGGGGTGAGAAGGTGTAATCTCACAAGGAGAACAATGGAAAGTCCAAACATCAAGCGGACAGATAGCAGAAGACATGTACATACAGAGCCACATTTTGTTCCCTGCCCAATCTGAGCTTTTACGATAACTGAATCTGATGACTAAGGCACCTCCCAGCCCACCCACCCCGAAATCATGCATGTTAGTGAAGAAGACTCTTAGATCTCAGATTAGAACATCAACCTAATAACAAGTTAATAAATTCCAAAGAGTCAAACTAGACTTACATGTGAGATCCCTGTTCATTCGCCACCATTTTACCTCCCACCCAGCCTCCCCATCCCACGCCAAAAAATGGATTGAAATCTCTAGGGGTTTTTTCAGGGGGAGAAGGCAGTTCTCAGGACTTTCTGCTCCAAAGCTTCTCCCACCGAACTTGATGACTGTGCTTTGGCACTTGTGTTTCAACAGCCGCATTCACGGTGTGCCATGAGACCCGGAGGAAACCAGGCTCTGAATCAGACTGTTCCCAACACGAATTACCCCAAGGAGATAGCAGGTTTCGATGTCAAGAAGCAAGAGGTTCATAGGTGTCTTTTCCTTGTGGCATTGGGTTTTTTGGAAGTCTGGAAAGTTCAAACAGACTTGGCCAAAAATAACTATGGAAAAGAGAGGATTCCTAACATTACCTCCCCCTTTTTAAAAATTGGATAGCATCTCTCATCAGAACTGAATTTCACACAAGATACTTCATACCTCCAGATGCAAAAAGAAAATTAAAAAATAGCTGAAGAAAAGAAGCCAGTTTTCCCCATTGGGTTGGGAGAATATGATGAACCTTCATTTTTCAGTATTCATTCTGGAATATAAGATTCCAGTATAAGCTGCCCAGGGTAAAATCAGTGGCATCTACCTGTGTATCAGCCTACCATGTTGCAGATGGTTTTGTCTAAAGGGACTCTTACAAAAGCTCACGTGAGTCAAAGAAAGATTGTACAGGATCGTGCCTATCAAAGTTTCCAGACTCCTAATTGCAAAGGAAGCCTCATCTTCTGCAGCCTTCTCCAGCTCGTATGAGAAACTCAGCAAGTAGAGCAATGGTGACCTCACTATAGGAAGTCCCCTGAACCAAGAGTGACTCAAGCCTGAAGAGGCTTCCCCCGACCCCCACAGTGCCATCTAGCCCTCCATTCACATTTTAAGACACAAACACGCAGAGAGGAAGCAACAGGCCTCAGGCCCTCTGAGAAGGGACATGGAGTTAGGACCGAAATAGGTCTTAGTTGTAAAATACGAGCTTGGGGCTCAGCTTCGTTTTCCGAAAACCATGTTCTGTGTAGAGGCTGTCCCTGCCAGCAAACCTGGTGTGGGGAAGAGGCCGGGAAGGTGAGGAGGAGCGAATCTGTCCCCAATCCAACCGCACTGCGAAAAGTGTTCACATCCACCCCAGATGCAGCTCCAAGCTGCTAAGGGAGAGGAAAGCACAAGTGACCCTCTCTGCAAACCGCTGTCTCTGATGCCCAGATGGCTGGGCACTGACCTGTCTGACTAGGGGCTTTGAATCTTCTCAGGCAGCAGAACTTCTGAGAGAAAAGAAAACAAACAGATTTAAGGGGACAAATGACAGGTTTACCTTCAAAACCACACAGCAAAGCTCATTGGCTTTTCTGTATTTCAATCCCTTTGTTGAAAGTGCATTTCACAGGCCCACTCATAAAAAGATGTTAAATATTTTTCCAGAAAAAAACACAGTTATTAGATCTGAAGGTCAAACCCAATTGTGAAATGGGGACCATAATGTTACCTGATAATAAAAAGGTAAACAGTGATGGTGTCCCCACGGCCACATGGCCACTGGTTGCCCCTTGGAACCATATCGTCCACTCCCAGGATTGGATAGAACAGTCTGATATGGCTGTTGAGCAAAAGAACAACTCGACCGTCCTAGGCAACCGGTTAGCCAGTGTCAACCAGAGATGGGGATGCCAGTCGATTACTTTCAAATTCTGGGGCATTCCTATGTGTGGATCTTTCTACTGCTACTTACTTTGCCACCACAAAACAAAGAAAAAATTTCAGATATATATTAAGTAATATTACCTATACATTTCATTTCAGAAAAAAAAATTTCAAGCACCAGGTTTTTATTCTTTTCTCTTTTCTCTTTTTCCCCAAGCACACTTTTCCAAGATGACTGGTTTCTTCGGCTCACTCTCCTTTTTTATAAGCTCTGGCCTTTCTGCTGCCGTCTGTGACACAGCCACAACTCGGTTCTCTGTCTGCTTTTCCTCACAACAAGGATGTATGAGTTCCCCTTTTGTAGAGGCCAAGAGCTACCACCAACTTCTTTCATCATGAAATTAACATTTTTATTTCCTCCAACTATCTTCTAGGTTTTTTTCAATGCTTTGTAAATCATAGAAAATTGAGTTACTAATCCTAGATAGATACTGTTCCTGGTATTTATGTGTTGTTTACAAAAAAAAGAAAAGTGGAGAGGGGACCAGTATCAGAGAAGCTTTCATACCTAAGCACAGATTGGGTGTCAGCTGGTGTTTCTCTTCTGTAGCTCATTGAAGGTTTTGACATCTGGTTTCCAAAAATGAGTTCCCAAGAAAGGTTAACAGTAAATCGTCAAATATTTTTGACGCTACTCTTTGTTAGCAAGTTCCATCATTAACCAATTGTATCAGGCAGGTTTATAGCCAACATTTGTTACTCTGGTTATTTAACAAGAGACAGTGACTCTGCTCAACAGGCGAGGAGACTGAGTCTGCAGCCTGGCTCTCGTCTCAACTTGCTGTGTCATTTTGGGCAGTTCCTTTAGCTTAGTAAGGTCTCTGTTTCTTCATGCAAAAATGAACTTTCCTTCTGCTTACCACAACTCAGGGCCATCACAAGATTAATAGAATAGGGTTTGCAAAGCTGCTTGCAAGAAAGAAATTGAAATCACTAATGTACTCATTCAATCAGCATTTCACGTGGACCTAACACGCACCCACCTAGCCTGGCACGGGGACGAGGACGGGGCTTGGAGACTTGCTGTGCCATTGAATGGGCCTTAATCATGTCAGAAAAATGCACGAGGACAGTTATAGGAAAGGACAGAGGTGAATATCCCAAGTGACCCCAACTATGAAGGCAGGAGAAGTTCTGTTGGTGAGCAGCAATTCTAGCTTTAAACCCTCTGAATTGCTATTTTTAGGAGTGTGCTAGTCGTTGCCAAATGATTAGCAAATAAAAAATCATCATTATCAATTTGGGGTTGGGAAAACATGGGTACAACAACCTGACAGATGGCTGATCTGATCTATTGGGGATTCAGGCACCTTTGTAAGCAAACTGAATGTATAGCAATTGTCACTTTCATGTGCAAACTGAATTTATAACAAGTGATGTGGAATCATCTACCAGCTCCTTTTTATAGCCCCAACCTATCATATGATAGGAAATGTCAAGCTATTTGCTTCAGAAAAGTATTTGATTTTGAGAAAACACTGTAAAAGATCATTTAAAGTTGCAAAAGAGACTCATGGAAGATTTTTTTTCACGTTACGATGGGACTCTTTACTTATCGCTATCTAAAAAAGCAATAAACTCTTTAATCATCTCAACTAGTGAAGTTAAAAATAAATCTAATCCATTGAAAACTTTGGCATTTGTTAGGTTATGAGTCACATATGTACCTAGAGCCTTGAAAATGTATTTAGACAGAACTTAAATAAAACATCCACACACGAGGGTTTTTCACTGGGGGACACTGCTGTGTGTCCCCTGACGAGAAGCCTTCTCCTGCTGGTGTTTGGGATACACAGCTCCTCTTACCTGCCACATCCAGGATTGAACATGGACATGCAGAGAGCCTGGGTCGCTTTAGTTTGATCAGGCCAAGAGGTCCCAAGTCTCCAATACCAAGGCAGGATAAGGAGGCCTTCAAAAACATTTGACATAGGCCAGGCGAGGTGGGTCATACCTGTAATCCTAGCACTCTGGAGGCCAAAGTGGGAGGATCACCTGAGCTTAGGAGTTCAAGACCAGCCTGAGCAAGAGTGAGACCCACCTCCGTACAAAAAATAGAAAAATTAACCAGCCAGTGGTGTCTCAGGCCGATAGTCCCAGCTACTCAGGAGGCTGAGGCAGAGGAACGTGTGAGTCCAGGCATCTGAGGTTGCAGTGAGCTATGATGATGCCACTGCACTCTACCCAGGGTGACAGATCAAGACCCTGTCTCAAAAAAAAAAAAAACCTGACGTATTTACTCTGCTATTATCTATCTACATATCTGCCTCTCCCGCTAGACTATCTCTTCGAGGGCAGGCTTTATTTATTCATTCATTCATTTATATTTACCTCTAGCTTCTAGTTCTGTCCCAGATGTATGATGTAGCTGCTCAAAAACTGTTCAACTGAACTGAGGTCCACATTTTGGGAGGCCCATCATCAGGTGGCCCCAGAGGCATTTAGGGGGTTTCCAACCTCCACTTCTCTCTGGAGGAGCAAGAGGAGGTCTTGGCGTCCAGGTGAGGTTCATCTTCCCCTCACTGGTGTTATGAAGAAGGTGCTGTCACCTGACTCCAGAAATCTGACTTCAGGCCATCCTGCCCCTCCCCCTCCTAAAGAGTCCCCTGACTCTCTCATCACAAGGACTAGGCTAAGCTACTGAACAAAGGGCATCTGGTTCCCTGTTCTCCAGCTCCTACTAGCCTCTCTGAATGAATGGTAGACAGTGGGGTCTAAAGTTCCTCCCCACCTTTTCTTCCGGGGTTAGGTGGATGGGGAACGCTGAGAAGCTCCATAACCTGAAGTCCCCTTCATAGGCATTCGACCTGTGCCAACCCGGTACTTGGAAGGACCCTTCTTGGTTCAGTGCTCTGCTGTCACTCTCTTGAAATTCTTAATAAATTTTAAACAAGGGTCCTGGCATTTTCAGTTTGCACTGGGTCCTGCAAATCCTATAGTCAGTCCTATCTCTCAGGCTCAAGAAAATGCGAGGGCAAAACCAAAGTGTGCTTACCAAATAATGACTTTGACAGGAAGAATGGCCCCAAGTTAACGTCCAGCATAGACCAACTTCTAAGCTGGAGATACTTGCAAATGCACATTAGGGGAAAATGAGTCTTCTCTTTTTGAAGAAATGGGGGTGCGTGGAGAGAACACATTCTAGGATGCCTGTGACACTTGGGTTAGACTTAGAGGCTCATTGGCAGAAAGAAATTTAAAAATTGTGGTGCTAAGTGTGGGATTAAGGGGAAAATTTTTTTAACTTAAATTTTTTTTAAATCCTTAATTTAATGACAAATAGACATTTCAATGAAAGAATCACAGCTCCCAAGGAGAACATAAATGGAAGGTAACTTAAAATGTACTGTGGAGTTAATCTAAGCCTATGAAAATTTTCTGTCATATTTTATCCTTGCAGTTCCAAAAATAGAAAAGATGGTTACAGAGATGAAGGTCCAGGAAAAGTTGGCTAATTATATCTTCAATGATTATCAAAGAAATCTTCAAGTGTTACAAGGAAAAATTAACTGTTATGTTTGAAGGAGTTTCATAAGACACTATGTGTGTGTGTGTGTGTGTTTGTGTGTGTGTCCTTGTGAGTTTCCAGGTTGAATTTCTAAGCTACAGGAAAAACCCAGCCTTCAATAACAAATAAGGCAGATGGGTGTCCAATTGTTGGGTGGTACAGTGTAAATTTTATCCAGACAGCTCATTCCTTACACCTGTCCCCATCGAGTGCCTTCCATCAAAGTCACCATAGAATTTGTCATCACCTTCTACAGGGAATTTTGCAGCATTCATTTATCTTTTAAAAAAATTTTTTTCCCGATAGAATCTAGCCAAATAGTATTTCTTGGTACTACACCTTCATTAGTTTACAAAAAAAGACCTACAAAAATTTTAACACAGCATTGTGAAATAAAAATAAATCATTTGAATATATATGTTCACTTCTGTTAATTCACCATTGATTTCTACCATGTGTGGGTACCCATCTGGTTTGACTTGCTTCTTATTTATTTACTTTCCAGCACGGAGCAATCCTCAACAAGAGATGTCTAAGCTGAACTGTTTATTCTTAAGCAGCACAAAGTACCTTTTCCTCAAAGAGCTTTATCAACTTGAACATTTTCATTTAAGAGCCCTGTAAGGCAGCTCAGCCTGGTGGTGTTGCACTGAAATCTCTTATTTGGAAGATGGCAAAATGCACCTTCTCAAATAGACGTGGACCTTCTCAAGCCTGCAGGTTGCTTGTGTTTACGTCACAGCTCAGTGAGTAAGTGGTAAAGACAGTAATAAGCAGATCTCCAAACACAGCTGGGTGTCAACCAAACCATGAAAATCTCTCTAATGGTATAATTTGTTCCAGGGTTCTTTTGATACTTTAGAAATGGAATATTAATCCGTGTGCATAGTCTTTTATCTCAAGTAAGTACTCCTATTTAGGGCATTACAGAATTTTCTTCTCCATTCATCATTCTACGATGAGGTGACAATGTCCTCAATGCAGAACAGAGTGAAGATACCTACTTTTATAACCAGAGTAGGGTACAGCCTTCTCGTTTCCCACCAAATGGGTCAGACCACACTTTTTACCCTGATGGCTACTTGTCTCCTTGAACAAGACAGCCTGATTTATGGCTTGTTCATCGGTAAACCTCCAACCTCACGAGGGAGCAGAACTGGGTGCAGTAGATGGTCCTCCAGTCAGGGAGAAGAAGCCCTGACCCGCCAAGCACCCCACATTCTCAGAAATCTTGCTCCCAACTCTAAAATTTTTTGTAAATAAAACTTTTTACTTTAAAATAGCCCTAGACCATAATAAAGTTGCAGAGGTAGTGCAGAGAGTTCCTGTATATTCCTCATCCAGTTTCCCCTATGGTTATCCTATGTCATCATGGGACCCTTTTTGCAACAGAGAAACTAACACTGGTTTATTACTCTTTAACTAAACCCTCCACTTTATTCTGATTTCATTTGTTTTTCCATTAATACCCTGTTTCTGTTCCAAGATCCCATCGAGGATATCATGTCGCATTTAGTCATCTTGTCTCTTTAGTCTCCTCTGGTATGTGGCAGTCCATCCAATTTGTCTTGTTTGTCTATGACCTTGACTATTCTGAGAAGTGCTGGTCTGGTATTTTGTGAAATGCCCCTCAGTTTGAATCTATCTGGTATTTTTCTTATGGTTATACTGCGGTTATGGGCAAGAACACCACAGAGGTGCATTGCCCTCCTCGTCATGTCTCAGTACATCAAAGATACCATCAACACATCAAGGGTGCAGCCCATATGACCTATTGTTGATGATGTTAGGGTTGATCACCAGGCCAAGGTAGTATCTGTCGAGTTTCTCCTCTGCAAAGTCACTCTCCTCCCCCACCTTTCCACACCCCATGCTTTGGAATCAAATCACTAACAACAGCCCACACTGGGTGAGGGGGAGTGTTTCTTGACTGCCTACCAGTGACTTTGAACGTTGATGGTACTGGATAATTCTTCAGTTTCTCTGTCCATTTTTCCATTAGGGCAATAATGATTTTCATATTGATTTAAAAGATCTCTTCATATATTAAGAATATAGAACCTCTGTCTTTTTTTTGCAAATATTTTCTTCTTTAGAGTGTAACACCTTTAGTTGTATTTATCTTTTTAGATATACTAAGTTCTAAATTTACGGGAAAGAACGTTTAGAGGAAAATAATTGGAAACACTATAAACACCCTAAAATAAGGAATAACTAAACAGGATGTAGTGTGTCCATCTGGCTGAGCTGTTACTTATTGATGAAAAACATGTTTTTATGAAAGTAAAATACTCATATGCCTTTCCACCTAATATTAGATAGAAAAGTATATAATTATATAGAGAGTACAACCTCAATTTAAAATATATACTCAATTTAAAAAAAACTGAAGGTAAATTCACAAAATTAATAACAATGTTTATTTTGGGATTATGAAATCACAGGCACTTTTTATTTTCTTCTTTAAATATTTTTGTGTTTTCCAAATCTTCTACAACAAACATATACTTGCAAACAAGAAAAAAAAATGTGCTACTGTTAAACACCATCAGAAAGTGCATCTTTGGGGAATATATTACACTCTGAATGTTCTGTAACTCCCACTTGCCAGAGAGAACCAAGGCCCAGGCAGTGGCGCGTCTTTCCCAAGGTGACCCAGTGGTGTAAGATCTGCAGCCCTGCACTTCCAGAGGGTTGCTTAGCAACTCCCAACTCTCAAAAACTATATTCGCACACAGCACACACAGGATGCAGGGAGATAAGAAGGCAGCGTCTGTAAAGCTGTAGGAGGGTGATCGGTAAGAGATGGGACCTGGGCTGCAGATTCCCAGGGTCACCCGTGTCCTCAGAGCTAGAACATCACCACAACCCAGCATTTAGCAAAAGGGGCCAATCAATGGTGCCTCTTGGTTATCAAGGCATGTAAGAGTCACATTTCTCATTGATCCCTGGGGGAGTTCATAACCTGCTAATCCCAGCCCAGAGCATTCTTGGAAATGCCACCTGCCTAAACCAGTGGTTCTGAGTTCTAAGCCAGCAGTGTGTCACAGTCATTGACGAGTGAGGCCCAAAAGTTATTTAGGAATGCACGTGGCTATGAGACCATTGGGGCCTGAGAAACATCCCAGCACGGGAGGTGGCTCTGTCTGCACTGAGCACAGGTTCGGCAGCATTTATGTCTTTCCCTTTCTAGAATCCTGGCCGTCTCCCCTCCTGCTACTGCTGCTTTCCAGTTTTCAGAGAAGGGAGAAGTCCCAAAGGAGGCTTCTACACTCCAGGGGCCAGGGAACCGTCTCAATGTTCCCTGTGCTGCCCCCTTACTCAAGGGTGGGGGAGCGGGCGGCTGAACCTGCGGCTCTGTGTCAGAGCCCCCAGGATCTGTGTCAATGGCTTCTGTCTGGGTTCAGCAACGGCCAACCAGAGGTTCCAGCTGGAGATGGAAAAGAGGTGGAAGAGGAAGAACATTTCTCCCCCTTCCTCTCTGCTAGTAGAGAATGCATCTTGTCCAGGGCTCCAGCTCCTGCAAGATGAAAGCCTCTGCTTCCGCCAGGTGACCCCAAGTCCCTACACTCAAGTAATACCACCTCCTCTTCCTGTCCTTGCAGCCTGGGGAGGCAGTGGCTTCCTGCTGGAGCTAACCTCTCGGTTGTCTCACTGTCCCCTGTTTGGTTCCTCCACCTGCAAAACTAACTCCTGGCATGAAGTCTCTCTGCTGGGAATGCTCAGAGCGGATCCCGTTTCCCTGGTCAGACACGGGCCCTGGCAGGAATAGTGCATACCATCCCAGTGACCTTCGTCCTGTTTTCAGCTCGAGGGTCCAAAAGTGGAAAGACATTGGTTCAGACTCAAAGAAACCACTCTGTGGACAAGAAGGCCTTCCAGTGAAAATCGGCCTGGCAGCCAGCCTTGGCTTTCTCATGCAGAGCGTTAAAACCCTCCTGAGGCTGCAGAACACCATCGTCATGCTGAGTCTCCACACACTTGGGGACTCTTTATAACCTACCTGCAAGGATGGGGCAAGACGTGGTGGCTGACCATGTTTTTTCAAGCTTGTCAAGATTTTTCTTCCAAGAAATCTAAGAAATCCTGGAAAAATCCATTCTGTAGCCACCTGTATGGAGACTGTTGTCAGAGTTCAATGCCGCACAACCACCCCTGAAGAAATTCCCCTTGGGGAAAGCACCTTTGGCGCCTTCCCAAGTAGCTGGGTCAGAGATGGTTCAGGAAAGGATCCACGTGTGCTCATGGAGAAGGAAGGAAGGTGAAAGGGTGTCAGGGAACCGTTCGTAGTGGCCAAGCCAGGGAAAGGAGCCAGGGAAGGCCTCCATTGGCCTGTGGCGTGTGAAGTCCTAAAAGGCAGACTTCAGAGACCCCGGCCACACCGGCTCTGGGCGGCACACAGGGCTACAAGGCGAGGCCTATTCTGTGACTTCGAACCTGCCGGATTAGGAGGAACAGCAAGTACATGATCAAATGAGTTTCTCGGCAAGTAAAGTGCTCTGCTGACTGAAGAGGTTTGAAGCCAAGGCCCCGAGGGCACATTTGTCAAGCTCTCAAAAAATAGAAACCAGGATCAAAGCAGAAACACTTTCCAAATATAAACATTTGTCACCTACATTTACTTTTGATGTGCCCCATTTTGAATACATTGCTCCTTTATAAGACAGACAGCTTAATCTTTCCGCACACACACTTGGGTCCTTCACATGGAGCCCGGGGACAATTTGGGGTGGGTGAGAGGAGTGAGAAAGGAAGTTCCAACAGGGCAAAACAAAAGTTAAGAGGAGGAGAAAAATCCGTCCAGGAGAGCGACACAGGAAGAGAAAAGGAAACCAGCATTTACAGAGCCCCTGGCATTAATATATTACCTCATATTTTCCTGCAGATTAGCTCTGGAAGAGGGCATCATTACTCCCATTTTGTAAAGCACTGAGGTCAGTCACGTGCCCAAAATAGCACAAGCTTGCAAGAGTAAAGCCAGAATTTCCTTGCTGCCCCTTGCAACAAGCAGCCTCGTTATCTAAGAAAGGCAAGTGACCTCAGGTCAGCAGAATGGCCATCGGACACTCAGTGTCCACTCACGCATATGTGTGTGTGAGGGACCATCTGCCCCAGAGCTGGAAAGCACCTCTGTGTTCCTCTAATCCAGCTCCTACCTGAGACCTGCTGCCCAATTCCAGAAGCACAGGGCTTTGGTTCTACTTTTGACACCACCCAGCTCTGCTACAAGTTTCTACAAAAGTACACAAAGGATGACCAGGTACAGCAGCTCACACCTGTGATCCCAGCGCTTTGGAAAGCTGAGGCAGGAGGATTGCTTGAGGCTAGGAGTTCAAGACCAGCCTTGGAAACATAGCAAGACACTGTCTCTACAAAAAATTTAAACATTAGTCAGGTGTGGCATGGTGGTGCATGCCTGTAGTCCCTCAGGCGCAGCTACTCAGGAGGCTGAGGTGGGAGGATCTCTTGAAGTTCAAGGATACAGTGAGCTATGATCGGACCACTGCACTCCAGTGGCATGACATGACATCTAGAATGCCCTTTCCTTGCCTGCCCAAATCCTACTCATTCTTGGAGGCTCAAGGATTGCCCTATCCCTTTCCTTGCCTGCCCAAATCCTACTCA
>NW_012149507.1:8217149-8217293 GCF_000956105.1 Propithecus coquereli | reverse complement strand
CCCTTTCCTTGCCTGCCCAAATCCTACTCATTCTTGGAGGCTCAAGGATTGCCCTATCCCTTTCCTTGCCTGCCCAAATCCTACTCATTCTTGGAGGCTCAAGGATTGCCCTATCCCTTTCCTTGCCTGCCCAAATCCTACTCA
>NW_012149507.1:8205192-8217099 GCF_000956105.1 Propithecus coquereli | reverse complement strand
CCCTTTCCTTGCCTGCCCAAATCCTACTCATTCTTGGAGGCTCAAGGATTGCCCTATCCCTTTCCTTGCCTGCCCAAATCCTACTCACTCTTGGAGGCTCAAGGATTGCCCTATCCACAAGGTCTCCCAACATGCCAGCACCCATGGGTCACCTGCTCTCCTTTGAATTTCTGCTGTCTTATGTTTGTTCCCAAATGGTTTTCAAGGATTAGCCCTTATCCTTTAACTGGACTATAAGTGCCCTGTAACAATTAGAGCAAAGGCAACAAATTTCAGCAAGGGATAAATTTCAGCAAGAGATGTGGGCCATTCCCCTCTCAGAGCCAGGCTGTGTGTCTGGAAGCCAGCTAGGAGTTTTTGCTAAAGGACAGGACAAACGAGAATGAGGAAGCCCGGCGTAGGCTCTGGCCCGAGCAGTCACTGCTCACAGCAACTGGCTTCTCCTCCTGGCCGACCTCTGTCGCAGACCATGAGCCCTGAGCGCCTCACTTCCGCAAAGAGCAAGAGACAAAGAGTTAGGACCTAGAAGGAGGAAGATGGGGCAGAGTTCGGGAAGGAGCTTCTCCCAAGCCGTCTCTCCAACGGGAACTGGTTCTTCCTTCCCCACATGAGAAACCTTACAACCTTTGCTTCTGCCCAACTGGGACTCAGCCTTAGGATTCATTTAAAGGCCAACCCAGAGAAATTTACGCTGCCCTAGCTGACATATTCCTCTCAATGAGATTGTGAGACACATAATTATAACAAGAGATCAGGTTTAATTTAGGAAATTTGGTCATTGTTGAGCGCGGTAAATCATCTTTAAAGCAAACACACTTACAGTCTTCAAGATAAAGTTCATTCCCCTGTGATGAGGTCGTTTCATGGAATACTATGAGGTCCCAGGCAGGGTTTCAAAGCCGTTAAGTTACACTAGGTGAGATAGAGCTGCTTATAGCTGCTGGGATTTATGGGAATGTTGGCACCCAGGTGACACGTTGGGTAATCTTTAACAGAGGAAGTCTGGCTGGTGCCTGCTCTTTGTTCCAACTGCACTTTCATATTTGAGAACCCTTGTGATATACTTGCTATTCACAGTCGTGTTTCAGACTGTCACAAGCATGGCCTGGCGTGAGATCCTAAGCAAACAAAGCGCCCCCAGCCTGCGTCACCCTCCCCGAAACCTAGCAAGGCACGGGCAGAATTGGCTGTCCACTCAGTAATATTTTGCAGAGGCAGTGGGGTGCATTTTCCAAAACATATTCATATGATTCGCTTATTTTCGCAGGTAAAACATGATACATCTGGGGCTTAGAACATGTTTTACAAGTTCAGCTGCTGGTGTCACACAATGTGTCTCTTGTCTGTTGGGGAGCACATAAAAACACACCCCAAGTCCCAGGTGACTCATTCAGACAATTTCTTAAAGACTGTTAATAGAAAAGGATTCAGAAGACAAGAAGTTGTCTTCATAACCAAGAGAAGATCTTGGAAAAGTGCCCGAGATACCAACCTATTGGATCTGAGAGCTTTGAGTCTTTTTCTCCCCAACAGCGAAAAATGCTTTGAGATACGCAGACTGTACACACAATCAGGTGGTGAACGAGTAGACCAACCACTACTTTTCTCCTACACTTTACCTAATGCCAACCCTACTTTATCAATGGCCACAACAATGTCCCGAATCACTCTGATGCCATTGGCTTTCTCCCGATGCCCCTCTGATGAAGATGAAGGTCTAGTGTGGAGCTGCTGGTGAGCACATTTTGATTGGGTTATTCAATTCCTTTCATCACATTAGTTATCTGGAAGTCCTTTGGAAGCAGGGACTGTATTTCCAGTACTACTCCGGCACCAACCCATAGGATGGGCTCAATGACTGCTTCATGAATAAATGATTGCAATAAAAGGCAAAACACAGTTTCTGTTTTGTTTTTTCACACTTGAACGACCCTTTAGCATCACTTCATGCAACAGACATCTATTAACACATTGACTGCCACACTAGAAAAAAATTTTTTCCTTGGGACCACGGTGTTTTATTACAAAAATAGAATAAAAACTTCGAAAACAAAACAATTCTTTCTAATTTAATGAAAATTTGTCATTTTTTATTGTTTTCTGTGTATGAGTTTTAATTGTAACAATAAGAACTTCAACAAGTAAGATTTTCACAAACCAACTGCAGGGTTTTGCCCAGGGGGCCACCCATCATGTAACGTGTATGGTAACAGCATGGCAGCGTGAGTTGCCTGCACCCCACGCAGCTCCCAAGGTAAAGAGACGTGTGAGAGTTACATATGCTTCACAAGGCCCCGGGCTCAAAACTAGCATGAGTTAAATATAACTCACATGACAGTTAATGTGTGAAACACTCACCCTAGGGGTTAAATACTGGGATGCAAAAATAAATGCGACATGGTCACTGCCCTCAAGAGCTCTGTGTGGGCAGGCAGACTGGTAAGCAGCTATGAAAGAAGAGCTACATTAAATACATGCAAGGAGTGGAGAGAATGGCTGGGCCGCCCCTCTCCGGAAGGAGAACTCAGCTCAATTTACCACTGGGCCTGCAGGGGCTCACCCTTCTCATAGTAGGGTGGAACTTTGGGAGGTACTTAGGACATAAGAGTGGAACCCTCATGCGTGGGACTAGTGCCCTTATAAAAGGGTCCCCCAGAGAGTACTTTCTGCCCATGAGGACGTAATGCGAAGATAGCCAGATGTGAACCAGACGCTGAATCTGCTGCCACCTTGATCTGAGACTTCCCAGCTTACATAACTGTGAGAAATAAATTTCTGTTGTTTATAAGCCACCCAGTCTATAGTATAACGCCGTCGCAGCCCAAATGGACTAAGACAGGCAAGTAGCGTGCAGAGAGCAAAATCTATAGATACAGAAACTTCTCAAGGACCAACAACAGAGTGAGAACCAACATAGCCAAAATTCAGTGAACACTAAACTAGATGCCCGGGACATTCATGACTTTCCCCAAATAACAATTTTTTGCCCTGGCTAGAGTGCCATGGTGTCAGTCTAGCTCACAGCAACCTCAAACTCCTGGGCTCAAGCAATCCTTCTGCCTCAGTCTCCCAAGTAGCTGGGACTACAGGCACACACCACCATGCCCAGCTAATTTTTTCTATATGTTTTTAGTTGTCCAGCCAATTTCTTTCTATTTTTAGTAGAGATGGGGTCTCATTCTTGCTCAGACTGATCTTGAACTCTGACCATGAGCGATCCTCCCGCTTTGGCTTCCCAGAGTGCTAGGATTACAGGCATGAGCCACCGCGTCCGGCCTGAATAACAATTTTTTATTGGTGAGTGACTTTGCTGTTAAAGAGAATGGAGGGCATTAATGGAGATATGTTAAGGATTTCTTTCCTAGGGAGCTTTTCATTAGACCTCCAGTTTGATAGAAAAATGAGTGCATTCCCTATGTATCTTACAGGATATAGGCGAGTCCTGAAATGTCACCAGATGAGGCTTTGTGCCTTTTCACATCATACAGCTGCCGGGGCTCAGTACCCTCATGTGCAAAATGAAGGATTGAAATGGGTGATCTCTGAGGTTTCACATTTAATCTATTAGCCTCTCTGCCCTGACAAATCATTTCCCCCAAGCCCTCTATCAGCAAAGCCCAACATTGGTTTTTCATTGAATCACTATTTATCTTCATCACCAAAGGCCTTTTTCAAAGAAAGAAAACTTACTAGGAAAGAAAAAGTAAGGAAAAAGGAAAAAAGACACAATAATCGCCTCACCCAGATATTTATTCATCATGGTGCTTTATGTATAGAGTGATTTTCTTGTTATGTTTAGATTACAATCAAACTGTAAAAGAACTGTTATCTCCCTGTTCCTGCATTTTTACTTTAAGCTCTGAGACCTTTGTCCTCCTATATTAGAGAAGCTGTAAATACTACGAGAGAATGTTTACATTTTAAAAATCCATTTTCCTTGATCATTTGTAGAAGAAAAAAAAATCTCTGTACTAACACACCAATTCATCTTGACTTTGTAAGAGCTGTTTCCCACAGAAATTACATTTTGCACAAAGCCACCTTCCATTCAGCGACATTTCATTCCTCCCAGCTTTTGTTGTAGTTGTGATACGTCTCTCCCTCAACCCTTCAATCTCTTCACCTTGACAAGTGCTTGCTAGAGCTGAAAGCACTCTCTGAGTTGGGAAGGAGAAAGACAGAACCTGTCCTTGTGAACTTGGGACAGACCTTGTGAAAGATGTGGAGCTTGGGAGTTTGTTGTGTTCGGAATTTGTAACCAGTGTAAGCATGGGATTTATTTCTAGCTTTTCTGACAAATGGGCTCGGTAGTCCTTTCTAACAATTAAAAAAATCCTAATCTGGTTCCCAAGAAACCAAACAGCAGCTCTCACTTGGTCACTGGGAAAGCAAACTCCTTGCCAGAGAAGCCTTTGAGGACCAGCAGAAGGTCAAGTGAAAGACAAGCAGGGGAAAGCGAAGGGAGACGTCTGGCAAGAGGGTTCAGGAGAATTTCGGCCATCCCAGGAACAGACGTGTGGAGGTCTGAAGCTGTGCTCCACACATACTCACACGAGCTGAGCGGGGAGCCCTCCAGCAATTTGGATCCGAATGTCAGCTGACACGTGTTCACTCGGAACACCAACCCTGGTAGGAAGGGCCACAGGCCAGTCACGTGACATGGGTGGAGACAGCAGAGGCAGGATAGTGGCAAAATCGTCATAACTCAGCTGTCAAACAACCCAGATCTTTGCATCTAGGGAAGCCACGCATCCATTACCAGGGCAGTTGGAAGACTTTGGAGGGCGGCCCTATGTGACGTGCCCTTACTGCAGGCTTCCTTTCATTCTGAAGTCGCTTTCCAAACTTCTGTAGATGTCGTGCCTTACAGAGCCTCGATAGGTCAAAATAAATACCTTTACCCACACTCAGAAAAAATCCATGTGCAATTCACACTGCCAGAACCATCTTCAACAAGACCCAATTCAGGGAACCATGTTGTTGCACGTGACCATATGGAAAGCACTGCTCTTAGAAAGGAGGAACAAGACTCAGCCACGGCCTGTATATAAGACACGAATAGTTACAACAGTGTATAGAGTGAGATAGCGGATAAATGAATCTGGCACATATTTGATGTTCAATAAATGCTTACCAAATGAAGAATAATTAAATGGTGAGAAAATATGTATCTTAGAAGCTCAAATGAGAAGGGGATTATTTCTGGCTGGGGACACCCAGGAGTTGACATTTGAATTTGACCTTGTATGATCAAATGATTTGACATTTGAATTTGATTTTTTGAATTTATGATTTTTTTCAGTGATAGCGAGAAATCCATTCTAGGTCACAAGGAATGTAAGGAAAGAGTAGCGACTTAAAATGTGCAAGTTTATAGCAGAATGGCTGGTGGTCTGTTGGGATAGAATATTTAAAGAGGAATAGTAGGAACTGGTTGGGGTTATGACAAGCAGCTTTGGGTTTGAAAAAGAAAGTTCCAGATGCCAAAGCAGTTGTACCTTGGTGGGAGGAGGACTTTTTTATATTTTAGGGTAAAGCCAATTAGTTCCGTCAATTTGCAAAGCAGTGTTCAGTTCATGGCTTTGGTACCCTCACCGGTGTTGGCCTGAACCATCCCAAGTGCATCCCAAGGCCCTCAAACAACCTTGGAATTAATGTTTGAGCCAAACTGGACTGACTGCCATCAGCATGGCTAACTCATGAAGGGTGAATTATCAAGGCAAGAGAAAAGGGTGCAGCCTCTTGGCCCAGCATGGAGGAGGAAAGGGAAGATTCAACTCCCCGACAACCTATGGAAGTCCAAAAGCCCCTGAGGTTTCCACTGAATTCAATCTAACTAACGTTATAATTATTAAGAACTCACATCACTGAGCTGGGTGCAGTGGCTCATGCCTGTAATCCTAGTACTTTGGGCGGCCAAGGTAGGAGGATTGCTTGAGGTCAGAAGTTCAAGACCAGCCCAAGCAAGAGCAATACCCCGTATCTACAGAAAATAGAAAAATTAGCTAGGCATTGTGGCATGTGCCTACAGCCTCAGCTACTTTGGAGGCTGAGACTGGAGGATCACTTGAGCCCAGGAGTTCAACGCCGCTGTGAGCTATGATGACACCACTGCACTCTAGCCTGGGAGACAGAGCAAGACCCTGTCTCAAAAAAAAATTTTTTTTAATAGAAAAAAATGTTTTTTAAATAGAAAAAAGTATTCAAAAATTAAAAATAAAGAACCCACATTGCTGCGGGATTTTGGTCTCCAGAGGCTGACAGTCTAGCAGCAGACACACCTCACCGATAACCATGAAGAGCTATCATAAGACTAGTCCAAACAGCATGCCCTCCAAGGTCACAGGAGAGATCACATGGGGTATGGGTGTCTTGAGAAAGAAGTTATTACGGCACCTGTGACAGGCAGAGACAGCCCTTCTGGCAGGAAGCCCGGCAAAGGCCTGAGGTGGTGGTGTCCACACTGGGCAGCCCATTGGAATCACCTGGGAAGCTTTTCAAAACTACTCACACCAAACCCCAACCCAGAAATTCTTATTCCAATGATTTAGGGAAGGTCCTGGACATCAGTATTTCTCAAAAGCTCTCCTGTGATTCTAATGCACAGCCTGGGGTGGTAACTACTTCCATAGGGCAGGAGCACGCTGGGGACTTTTGGGGATGAGTGGGCTGTACTGTTTGGAAATTTGGGGCATAGGAGGTGAGTAGGGTGGGGTAGAACCTGCAGAGTTGGGGACATCTTGGGGTAAGCAGGACTTGGTGCCTGTAATTCAATCCCAAAGTATCAAAGGCATTCTTCTCCTTAGACAGATCTCTTCCCTGCTGTTTAGGACCAAACACACAAACAGAAGCTGTCTTACACATCTCAGACCTAGAAAGAGACCTGTGTTGGAATTGCATGGCATATCCCACCATCAGCACTCACAGATAATAAGGAGAGTAGAGAGAATGCAGAAAGATTTAATTTTTATCTTAGCAAAAGGAGAAATAGCATGAATTAGAGGAAGGCTAGAGAGATGGGTATCTTAAGAGGTACTCTTTCCTCTCTTACCCAACCTCCCACGACCACCACCACCAAGTAATGCATGACAGAGCGTGTGTGCTCTCTTTGGAGCGGCTGTTCCTCAATATACGACCTAGAGGAACCAATGCATTTCTTTGATATTAAAGACCAACCATTCAAATCATATCAGGCTTAACTTGTAAGCCACAGACTGTACAAAGCAGGTGAATCTTCACTTAGCAAAGTTTATTGAGCATCTGTTCCATGTGCCCAGGCACTGTTTTAGGAGCTTGAGAACACAGGGCTGAGTGTCTCGGCCCTGCCCTCTAGGACATCCAGTAGAGGACACAGACACTTAGCTTCTCATGGTGCAAGGACTGTGGTTGGGGCACAGAGAAGAGACACACCCACCACCTCAGGATGGCCAAGCGCCAGACAAATGGCGGGGGGCAGGGTGGGGGTGGCATTCATTCCAGGCAGAGGGGCCACAAGAGCTAAGGTGTAGGAAACGGAACAGAGGACAGAGGAGTGACCTATTCCAGGAACGAGAAGCAGTTCAGTCACATGTGACAGAACTTAGAATGCCAAGGATGAGCTTCTTTTAAAAATGAGACTGGAGAAAGAAGCAGTAAAGTGTCAACTTCATCTTAGCCAGTGGGAAGCCAGCAAAGGTCGAGGTTTGTGTTGTCGAAAGAGAACTCTGGGGCCTGGAGGACGGATGGCAGAGGATCGCGACTGGAGGCAGGGAGCAGCGGCTGGCCAGGGAGGAGAGGGCGGGCGGATCGGGCAGATCCACCAGATCCACACGGATCCATTCATCTCACCAACAGAAACTGGTTACCGGGCATTTCCAGGCACTGGATTCGTCAGGGATTGAGGGGTGAATAAGACCAGCGGGGACTACATTCGGGAGAAATGGTTCAAAAATAATAAACGAATGATTATACAAATAATTAATTATAACCATGATTAATGCCAGGAAGAAGAGGCACAGTGTGCCAGGAAACACAGAACCAGGGGGACCTTGCCTGGTGCAGGGTACTGAGAAAGCGATACGCCAAGTTGGTCTGGCAAAGGTGCGGGGGTGCTGTGCCCACAGAAGCAGAAGGGCACGGTGGGGCAGGAGGGGTGTTGCTGCAAAACAAAGTACAAGTGCAAAAGGACCAGGGAAGGGGCTTCAGAGGCCGGCGCAGCAGCGTAGCCCAGGATGAAAGGGACGAGTGGGCAAGAGTCCGCCTGAAGAGGAGGCAGAGCCAGATGCGCAGGACCTCGGGCCACGTGGTCTTTATCCTAAGAGCAAAGGGCAGGTACCATGGAGCAGGGATCACATCTGAAGATTTCTCCAGCTGCTGAGCGAAGAGAACTCAGTGGGTTTGAGAAATATTAAGGAACTAGACGTGATCAGAGTTGGGTCTAGGAAAGACGCTAAGAAACAACAAGGAAGGCCCCGAAGAGGGTGAGAAGCAGGTGAAAGAGACAGGGAAGCAGCACCTGCAGAGGCGGGAAGAAAAAAAGGGGAAAGTAAGCACTGGAGGCCAAGGGCAGAGTGCTCAAACGCGAAGTCCAGTAAGATAGGGACTGAACGGCTCCATACTCGATTTTGCCTGGAGCAAATGAGAGGTGATCTTGGCCAGACCTTGGCCCACGACGTGGGTGGATTCGAGCCAGATTCCAGTGGTTTGAGGTATAAATGGAAGGGAGGAAGCAGAGCTGAAAGTAAACAACTCTTGCCCCAAGCCGGGCAATTAGAGGGATTGGGGAGATAGCTTGGTGGTTTACTGCGGGGTTGGAGGAGATAATGCTCGCCAAGGGCCTGGTAACTGCAGTGCTCATCGTTCTTAGAGCATGAAGTCGCACCCAGATCCACACTGCCAGCGGCTCTCCTCTGGGTGCCAAGGAGGGCTTTGTACTTGACACGCACCGGCTCCTTTATTCTTCACCACGGCCCTGTGAGATAGGGGTTATTACTCCACCTGATAGAGGTTCGAATGGAAGCTCAGAGAAGCCACTTGCCTGGGTTGCTACCAAGCCACAGAGCCGGGATTAAGCCAGGTCCCTCGGTCTGGACAGGTCGCCTCGCGTCACATGCATGAAACCGGGATTCGGTCAGATGTGGGTTCAAATCCTGCCCTTGTCACTTATTATCTGTGAGTTTTAATTTTCACATCAGGGGGAAAAATGAAGAAAATAAAAGAAATCCACAGATTACATAGAGATAATTTAATCATGTGGGCCACACGGAAGAATGTTTATAAAGCATTCTGCCCAATGCTGGTACAATAAACACTCAGGAAATGCTGGTTATTGCCATCTGTATTGTCCACCACCTCCACCCCATCACACACCTGCTCATGAACCTGAACCCAGACTTCCTCTCCGACAGCACAACCGGCAAGAACGTAGTGCAGCGCAGGGTCCACCACAACACCTGACCCAGGAGCTGTTTAAACTGAGACCCATGCTGGCCACCTCCGTGAGTGATTTCAGGCAAGTCCCCTGACTAGAAGGGTCTCCTTCCCCATCACCTTCTCCATTGCCAAACCATGACCTTGATTCTTGGAAAACCTTACCCATCTCCCAGAATCCTCTATTTAAGTACAAGCAACCCTGAGAAGGATCTTTTGAAGCAGGACATTGACTCTGGCAGACAGAAAACAGGCAGAAGGCAGGGAAAAGTCAACCGTGTCAGTGCTAATGAACGGCAGAGCTTTGAGGTCACGGATTCTAACCCTCTACTCCCCCCATTGGGGCTCAGCGTAATTCAGCACTCGAGCCACTCTAGAAAATAGAACATAAAAATCAACAATTCTCCTCACTCTTTTCTATATCCCATGCCCAGGAATGGACATGGTCTTCCACTTGGTGTGTATCCTTCCAGACCTTTCTCTATACATACAAAAAATTTACATGCAGATATTTGAGGATGATACCGTTCAAATTTTTCTCCAATTCATTTTCTTTTTTTTCTTTTTTTTGAGACAGAGTCTCACTCTACTGCCCTGAGTAGAGTGCCGTGGCGTCAGCCTAGCTCACAGCAACCTCAGACTCCTGGGCTCAAGCGATCCTCCTGCCTCAACCTCCTGAATAGCTGGGACTACAGGCACGCGCCACCATGCCCAGCTAATTTTTTCTATATATTTTTTTAGTTTTCCAGCCAATTTCTTTCTATTTGTAAGTAGAGACAGGGTCTCGCTCTTGCTCAGGCTGGTCTCGAACTCCTGAGCTCAAACGATCCAGCCGCCTCGGCCTTCCAGAGTGCTAGGATTACAGGCGTGAGCCACCGTGCCCGGCCCTCCAATTCACGTTCTTCACTTGATTCTGTGGACATCCTCCATGTCAGAAATACAAACATACTCCTTTCTTATTAACGGCCACATGGTCTTCTGTGGTATCAATGTCTCTGGGTATTTTAACTATCAGCTCTAATATTTTGATCTCAAAAACTACATTTCCTGGATACCATCTTGTATAATATTATTTTGTGAGATAGGATCCTAGAAGTGGAATCATTTGGTCCAACTCTGCAAAAGCTGTTAGTACAAATTGCCCTCTAGAAATGCTTTCCTTTCCGTCTCAGTCTGGAACACGAGGACTCCACGGTACCCAGATACAACTGTGATCTAGCGCAGCCTTTTCAGGAAAACAACTGAGCCAGCCAAAGATGATTACATTTCGTCGGGATCACTTTGTTTAAGAAGGCACCTAGCACATATTAGGAAAGATTTTTATAAAAAATGACTCAGCAACAATTACTGAGCTCCAGTATTTTGCCACCTCTGTAAGGTGCTAGGGATAGAAAAACAAATAAGACACCGTCCCTGTCCTTGCTTGTTCACAGACTGGAAGAAAAGGCAGAGACCAGTCGCAGTAGGACAGTCGTGCAGGGGCTGGGGGCAGATAAAGACAGCCAGCCATGTGGAGTAGGCCCGCATGATGAAATTTAGGTGCCCGGGACAAGGAAAGAGAGAGGGAAGAAGGTGGCAGATCATCAAGGACTCTAAATGCCATATAAGGGCTTTTTATACCTTTTCCCATAAACTGTAGGAAACTCTTAAAACCTGGGAAATGACATGCAGATTTCATTTTAGAAAACTCCCTCTGGCTACAGGGTGGAGAATGGACTGCAAGGAGGCACCTAGAGATGAGAAAATGGGCTGAGATGTCCCAGAGTTCTGCATCTAGGGACCTGGCAAGGGTCCTTTCAGCCTAATTGGAGAGCTTTCAAGGCAGAAGTGTGGCGTGGATTTTGTGTCTTATTCCACTGGGAGATGGGAGCTGAGAGGGTAGAGATGTGAGAGATAAGAGTTTCTTGAAGGTCACTGGGGAATAGACTGATTTTACTAATGTTATGGACTGGTGAAGCCAGGTCGGGGAGGAGTTGTAGTAGATCCCGCAGTCAGCAGAAAAGAAAGTCTTAACAGAATGTGACAGGGCCTACATCTTAGGGCACCGCCTTGGGGTGAGGACAGTCCCTGCAGGAGACATAAATCTGACTTGGCAATTCGGGCCCTGAGGGGCGCGGGCCTGGGGCTCCCGAGGTCCTCTGTGATCTAGGCCCTATGTGTCGCTCTAGCACATGGCCCTCTCTGCCTCCCTTTACTCAGTCTGTCATCCCTTTAGCAGGACAAAGGGCCTGAAATGCCCATGACTTTTCTGGAAACAAAAACTATAGCAAAAGGACAGCTGAAGTTTTCCAATATAAGAGACCATGACTATGACTTAAGGCTTTGGTCCCCAAACCCTGGGCTGAGGACTGCCTCTTGGGAACTGGGCCACACGGCAGGAGGTGAGCAGTGGGTGAGCGGAGCTTCATCTGTATTTACAGCTGCTCCCATCACTCGACATCCCCCCCTGCCCTCAGTCCATGAAAAAATTGTCTTCCATGAAACCTGTCCCTGGTGCCA
>NW_012149507.1:8202797-8205142 GCF_000956105.1 Propithecus coquereli | reverse complement strand
CTCACTTCAAGGACACAATGGGCTTCTCAGAGAACCCCAGGAGTTTGAGGTTGCTGTGAGCTAGGCTGATGCCACAGCACTCTAGCCCAGGCAACAGAGTGAGACTCTGTCTCAAAAAAAAAAAAAGGTTTGGGACCAATGACTTAAGAGATTTGGGTGAAAGATGTGTTTAAGCCCCACAGATTTCACTGTCACGTCTATTTTAAACGCACCTGTGGACGCCTACTTTTCCAGAACCCAACTCTGAAAAACAGTGTCCACAACTCACTTCAAGGACACAATGGGTTTCTCAGAGAACCCCACACCTGAAATTTTTCTTCTGCCCCCAACCTAGTCAGACACTTGTTGTCTGAGCCCGGGAATGAGCTCACACTCCAGAGGTGTAATTCAGTATCACACCAACCAAGAAGGATCACAGGACACCTTCCAGCCCGGGCCACGCACTTCGGCACACTCCAGAGACTAACAGAGGCCAGCATTGTCATTCCCCTCCCCCAAAAGGATCAATATGAGCCCGTTGGTGTAAACAGATCCTCCTCTGCTCCTATGAAGCCACACAGGAACATCTAAAGGAGAGTTAACAACGCCACTTTGTGTGGCTGCTGGCGCGGCGCCATCTCGCTTCTCCCTCCCAGGAGGGCAGGGAACAGTGCCGGCCTCATACTTGTGCATAAGCCCCACTACACATTTGGGAAACGTCCACGAGCTATTTGAGTAGTTCCTTTGGGGCTGCAGGTTCACCCCAGGCAGAGGCACAAGCCCCACATAATGTCACAGGTGTTATCTCTCCTGTCTACAGGGGCCAGGAATATTTTAAGGCAGGTAGACCAGGGTCTGGTCTCCGTTGAACAAAGGGAAGCAAAAAGAGATGAAACAGGGGGCTGCGGGGCGGCCCTGTGTGTTCTTTTCCACCCCACAAAGCTTGAGCCTCACACAAAGACCCTCCTTCAGGCAGCCAGTCTGTGCCAAGGCGGTTCTGTTTTCACACCTCGGGTTCGAGATAAGAGGTAATGCTTGGGAATCACATAACCGAGTTGCGAAATGAAACCGATCAGCTAAAATTGGCCATTTTAGGTGCCAAAGTGGGAGCAAGCCTGGTAGATGCTCAATGGGGCTCCTGTTTCCTGCCGCCTCACCCAGGAGCAACAGCCTCCGGTTGGTGAAGGCTGAGAGAATCCCGGGACGTGTGCTCAGTCAAGCACACCGACTTCGCTCACCGCCTTTCGGAAAGCGCCGAGGTTAGCCAACACCAGGAAGCCCGCCTCTGACCTCGCAGCAGCCCTGGCAACGGCTCCGTGGGCCCACAGCACCTGTGGGAGTTTGACCGCCCAGACCTTGGGGGATTTAGGGGATGAAGGCTGAATGTTGAAGGACCTCTGCTCTCCTAAGTAGGACACCCACAGCTCAGAAAAACATTTTGCGTAAGGATGCTGTGCACTCCCCATCTGTACTTGATGCACTTCTTGAAACTGGTGGGAGGACGCCATATCCAGACACGTAAGCAGAAGTGTAGGGAGATACGCCCCTTGGAGAGACCGGGGTGTCTCAGCTGATCTTGCCACAGTCTAGTTCTGGTTACCGCCCTGCTTGGGCTTCGCCTCCTCTGGGCACCACAGCTGCCTGCCCACCCTGCCTGGCTCCTCTCCCGGCCAGCAGCTCAGGAGGCTTCTCACCAGCAGGCCCCAAGCTGGCTAATCACAGTTCGTCGCTGAAGTGGTAATAGTGTCAGAGTCATCATCTCCGGCACTCTCATTGAGCTGAGATTGTCATCATCAACTTCACAGACCCTGGACTCAGAGTCGGAGGCCCACACATCCCCCACAATATCTTGCTTTGACCAAGGACATGTGTTGAATGAATGAATGGGAAACTGGGTGGATGAAGAAAGTCTTTCCTACAATTAACATTTAATGAGATTAAAGGCTAACTCCTGCCCGGGCCTAAACCGAACGCGGCTTCTCTGAGTTGGGAAAGGAGTGCGGGGGAGGGCCAGGGAGGTGGGTTTAAAGCTCCTTGCAAACATGGTGCCACTCGTGCATCCACAGGTAGGTACCGGCCAGTGTCGAATTTAGACAGGAAGCCTATGGAGACTCAGAATGTCTTCTGGAGGTTCATTGCAACTGACACCCACCACTCAGGACAAGCGGCAATGAGCGACAGAGCGCTTCTGCCTCACCTCCTCTTCTCCCGGGCTCTGTGGTCTTGACCAAGGCTCTTCCCTGGGTAGAAGGAAGCTTTGCCAGGATTGTGCCACTCTCTCATGTCAGTGTTCCCTTTTGCTTGGTAGAACTTGTTTCTCCTCTCCATTGTTCCAACAAACATTTTACAACACAGACTCTATCTTT
>NW_012149507.1:8177388-8201522 GCF_000956105.1 Propithecus coquereli | reverse complement strand
TGGAGATCCATGCGAGACAACCCAGGACAGCCCAACTGGGGGAGTAGATCAGAAGCCCCAGGACTGTGTGTATAGGGGAAGGTATGAGACCCTCACAGTTACCCAAAGAGGGCATGGGTTGAAGGGTGCTGGGTGTCGCACAGACCTGTCTCGGGCTCACTCCAGCGCCCCCCACCCCCACTTCCACCAGCCCACAGGCTACCCCAGCTCCGGCCACCTCCCTCAGCTCTCCGAGACCTCAGACCGAGGCCCTCAGCGTGTGTGCGCTGCCTGCCTGCGGACGCCACTGTTACATTAGTGTTCGTGGCTGGGCTCCTTAATTTGACCTTCAGTTTTTCAGGGTCTTAACATCTCAAAAGTCCCCAGAATAAGCTCAAATTTTTTAAATGCTCTCATAGCACCCTTTTCCCTTTGTAGCACTAATTTCAATAATTAAACTTTTTTATACACTCATTTGTTTAAGGTTACTCTTCCGTCAGAAGGCAGGGACTTTTTCCGTTTTGATCATCAGGACAGTAGAGATAGCAGCTGTTGTTTACTAAGGGCGTGCTCTACACACTGTGTGTGAGGAGCTTTGCATCCAGTATTCACATCAGCCCTGTGAATTAGATGTTATTCCCACTTTGGTCTTAGAGAGGTTGCCCAAGGCCTCGCAGCAAGGTGTGGACCGGAGACAGGGGCGCCAGCCTGCCTGGGCCCAGCGCCTTTGCCCTTCCCGGGTACCTCCCGCCTCAGCCCCTCGGCGCTGTAACACTGTTTGTTAGGCGAATGAGTGAATGAATCAATGACTGGCACGTGACATCTCACAATCTATCATCCACATTCCCAGCCGGGACTGTGTCACTTCCAGACTGTGTTTTTGCCCTCTCTTATTTTATTAACTTTTTTCAGATCCCTGTTCCCATTCCTTTTCCCTCCATAGCGCCCCCGCCCAAGAATGCGGATGCATCCTTGTAAAGTACGTTGTGCTGTTTATCTTTCATATTTTTAATCTACCTTAATGATACAGCGACTAAAGACCCTGCTTGTTCCCTTTCTCACTGTTTAAACCTACACTGTGGCTTTTGAATAAATGCTGGTGTATCTATCTCAAATTTCTGGCTTCTAAATTCTGTACAGAACTCCACAGTTTATACTCAACAACGTTGAGTTATTTCTTCCCCTAGTGTTTGACACCTCAGGTGCCTCTGCTCCCCACTGCCGCACACCACGCCCCACGCCCCAGTGTCCTCTCAGTCCCTCTGGGGCGGGCTGCATTTTCCCCCCAGCACATCAGGCAAGCTGCAGCTGGGGATGTGAGGTTGGGAGAGCAGGCTGCCCTCCTCCCTCCGTAGCTTGGACTGCGACAGGCAGGGTAAGAACTGGACCACTGCTCACTTTTAGCTTCGTGCCCTTGGAATCTGAGTCTCCAAGTATACTTTCGGAAAGAATTTTCTACGGCATGGTTTGGTTTTCCCTTTTTTATGAATATAAATCTGTCCCATCCAACCTATTGGGCACCTCTGTAATTTGATGGTTATGTGGGCAGATTCTGGAGATGCAGGGCTTGGGTTCAAATCCCAGCTTCACCGCTTACCAGCTGCGCTCAATTTCGTAGTGTCTCAGTGCCTCGTTTTACAGATGGGAACATCTGTAAAATGGGAATGGCAATAATAATAGTACCTACCTCACAGGGTTGCTGAATTTAGAACAGTTCCAGTGGCAGTAGTAAGCATTTAATGAATATTGGCTCTCACTGCTTAAAATACATATAGTGGCTATATAGAGCCTGCAAAACCATATATGTAGTTTCTGATACTGTTCAAATGGAAAAGTTAAGATATTACAAAGAAAATAAAGAGAAACAGAAGACGTGTCTGGTTACACCAGAGTAATTCTCTTTGTAATCTCTAATGACAAGGCTGTTACAGGCCCATTTCGGTTTGCTAAGACCAAACACTTAAGTATAAACAACAGAACCCCAAAGAACTCTGCTCCCTTCCATCTGTCTGGCTCTGAGAGTTTTACAACTAACAGTTCTGGCTCCAGGAGGACCCTGCTGCCCCTGCTCTGTAAGGTGGTCTTGGCTGCCGCCACTGGTTTTCCACGTTGTCACGTCGCGACGCTGGAGCCCTTGAGAGTGTAAGCCGGATTCGCAAGAGACAGGACCAGCCCTTGGAAGCTAGAGGGCTGACGCTGGCTGGAGAGAAGATCTCCTCCTCTTTCATGTTGTGTGACTGCCTTGGTTTGGGTTGGATTTAGGAGGCAGCTCTGGTGGGGCTCAAGCTGGAAATTTATGGCTTGTTTGTGCTGGACCATGCAATATTTTTTCTCGCCTTGAAGATGAAAGGGTTACTATTCCCCACACTTCTCTGTCTCCTGCATTTTGTAACATGTAGGCTTCTGCAGTGTCCCTTTTATTTATCGGGAGAATTAACTTCTAAAGGAAATGATCATCTCCCTAACCAGCCATAGCTGAGGGTCTTGAAATATAAGACTCTAAATGGGCAATCTGATGGCTTTGTGAAAAGCCTCACATCCACTCTGTCGTGGTTCTTCCCGCACCTACGACTATTGTTTGTACTATAAACTCCATGGAAAGACCTTTGAGTAGACAAAGAATGGTCAGTCCTGACACAAAGCTATAAATCCCTTGAGAGAAGGGTTCACCTCCTGTATTTCTTTCATTTGTCTACAGAGCCTAGCACAGTGCCTTGAATGTAGTAGATATGCAAATATTTGTTGGTTGATAAGATTCTGAGACTTAGATGGGAGTGAATGGACAACACTTGTCTAAGGAAAAATGAATGGTTTTTTTTATACACAACCCCTTCATTCTCCTTATCAGGAATAGTCCAAATTCTAATTTACACTAAAATACTTCAATGCAAAAACTGCAGTGTCTGTAAAGTATTTTACAAGTTTTGAGTCTGCCTACCGAGAGGAGTTTATTTGCTTATTTGTTCATCGACACTCATCAAGTGCCCGTATGTGTCAGACACTATTCTGGGCATTAGAGAAACAAAGATGGAGGCAGTCCCCGCCCTCAAGTTCACAAACTCAGAGGCGAGACTGGCAGGCAGGCAGGCAGTTGAAATATTGCAAGGCGAGCTCTTTCGTGAGGGTGTCAGGGGATTCTCAGCAGGGGGTGGAGTGGCAGTTTCGAGGCTCAGGGGCAGATCCCCAGCAGACTTGACACCATGTGGAAGCAGAACGACTTAGAGTCATCCTGGGAGCTGGGACCAAGTGACAAGTCCACAGCGGATTGACCCTGAGCAGCAGGAAACCTCGGGGCAGCCCCCGAAACTTCCAAATGCCATTTACTCATTTTAAAATAGCAATGATAACACCAAAATTACGAATTTTCTGGGAGATTTACAATGTTGTAGTTTAAAACTTATACAGCATATACAAATAAGTTATGAGAAAAAGAAGCATGCTGACAGGACGTACCTCAGAGAGCTGTCATAAGGATACATTTATTTTGGGCGTGTGGGGGGCTTCTGTACCATGAAGGGCTACACGAATGTCTGCACCGTTGTAAAATTAATTAGCTCCCTATCTTCTTGCATGGGCTAAGGTTAAAACAAAGCGTTGAAGAGGAAAACCTAGACATAACATTGTTCCTGTCAAAGTGCCTTATTTTTGTGCACTAGAATTTGACCCAGAGTTGGGCCACACCTGAGGGAGGAGATTTGGATGTGACATTTGATACATCTACAGCAGCACTGTTTGATGTATTTAATCTACTCAGGCCATGAGGACAGAAGGCACATGAGCTGGTCTAAATGCTAATCGGACTCAGTGGAATTGCACTGGACGCAGAGAAACTGTTTGGAACTTGCCCTCATCAACAGCAAACAACAAGAGAGCTGAGCAGAAAATGGCTTTGGATACCAAGCCCGCATCTGCCACGGCCAAAGAGACACATGTCCTTTTTCTGGATTGAAACTGAAAGAGTCCGCATGTCCTATCCCAACGCAGGCTTCTCTTGTTGCTGCTCATCTCCGGGCCACTCCTAAAGATTCTTTGTGTCCCTTCCGCATCATGACTGAAGAATGAGTTCCTTAAAAGCAGGTCAGTTCTACAGCCGGCCGGGAGTAGAGAAAACGAAATACAGGCTTGAGGGCCAGTGAACTGCGTGTGCTCTCCACCCACTTTGGTTAGTTTAAAAAACAGTGAAGGGTGAAGGGAATTGGGCTTAAATTAAATCAAATGGATTTGCTAATGTGCCTCTGTTTTTTCCACTTCCTAATCTGTTTATAAATGCCATTGAGATGGGATTTGGTTTCAGACTGATTATGTGCCTAAAATCAGCATACTAACAAGACATTTGCTGAAAGGGAAGTCTTATCTTGGCTGTTTGGTTTCCTTTCTAGTAGTGAGTGGATGGATGACCTGGTTGGAACCAGTTCCATCCCACACCTGTGCGTCTTCCCCAGCGTCTCAGAGGGAAAGAGGACCTTCAAGGTAACCTGTCTATTTTTAAATGAGGAATCCAGGACCCAAAAGAAGGCAGGTGATTTTCCTAGCAACTCAGTGGCAAAGCGAAAAATGGGACTCTTAACCAAAGAAGTTTTGGGATATGGAAGCTCAAGCTACTTCTACTTCTCTTTTGCAGCCTCAGAATGGACCTTCCAGAATGTTCCAGGCCAGGATTTTTCTTGTTATTTCTTTGGTCCTCCAAAAAACTTCCAGAAATTCTAGTGTCAATAACTATTATATTATCAACAATTATCACTTGCCAATTGTCATAAACGACCAGTGTAAGAACCTGAGAGCCAGATAAAGTCCCCACTTTCACAGAGCCTCTGTCTTCATAATATAATCTGGGATTAGGGGAAATAGTTCTAATAAGAAGAATAGAAATAATAATTTTTATTGATACAAGTGCTACGTGTTTTACTTGTTGGTCTGTTCTGAGCCTCACATGAAACCCCACACCCATTTTAAAGATGAGGAAACTGAAAGCCACTCAAAGGTCACAGAGCTTTACCTCCTTCCGAAGCCCGTGTGCTCAAACACTAAATGAAGCCAGCTCCATGCGGGGGTGGGGGTAACAGAGAACTGCCCTAGGCAGAGGGGTAACAGGGCTTCTTTCCTCAAGGAAGGTCCTAAAATATCATATGTGATAGACAATATTATAATAATTATAGAGTCCCATCTTAAGCCTCAGGAATCAGAGGGGTTTTTCTCAGCAAGGACACCCACCAGGAGACAAAGCCCCTCTTCACAACACCTCTTCAAATCCATGAAATATTTTATTTTATTTATTTATTTATTTATTTGCGACAGAGTCTCACTCTTTTGCTTGGGCTAGAGTGCCGTGGCATCAGCCTAGCTCACAGCAACCTCAAACTCTGGGCTCAAGTGATTCTCCTGCCTCAGCCTCCTGGGTAGCTGGTGGCACACGCCACCACGCCTGGCTAATTTTTTCTATTTTTAGTTGTTTGGCTAATTTGTTTCTATTTATAGTAGGGACAGGGTGTCACTCTTGCTCAGGCTGGTCTCGAACTCCTGAGCTCAAGCAGTCCTCCTGCCTTGGCCTCCCAGAGTGCTAGAATTACAAGCGTGAGCCACCACGCCGGGCCTAATGGGATATTGTAATGTGTTAATGTTCCCTTTGAATCCACGGATCCACCAAAGAGATTTTATTTATTCATTTATTTATTTATTTCTTCTTATTCTTAATTTCTTAAACACATATAACATTTTTAAGTACCAAACATGCTTCTAATCCTCACAATAACCCAAAGAGGAAGGGATTATTAGTATTCCCATTTTACAGATGAAGAAACTGAGACACAGAGAAGTTAGGCAACTTGCCCAAAGTTGCACAGCTAGGAAGTTGTGGATGCCAGATTCAAACCTAAGCAGTCAGGCTGCTGCGTCCAGACTTTACCAATGCACCGGGTTGCCTCTTAGGCACCGTACTGCTGCCCAGGATGCTCAACACTAGCTCAATGCCTATTGAGAATAAAGTTGCTCTGCTTCGTACAGTTGTGAGACTGCTTGTTAAAAGTGGCACATGGGCTGTTTCCAGATTGTTCTCATTCCTGTTGCCTCCTCCAGAGCCCCTTTTAGAGTTTGGGTGTCTGGTAGGTTCTTAATAAAGAAAAGACAAACTAAATGAGCTAAAATGTGCATGAAGGTCAATGTCAAGAGAAGTGCCCTTCAGTGTTTCCTTTTGCTTGTTTCTTCTGGGAGTAAACAGACATTTGGATCATAAGAAGCAGCTGGGAATGTGGACCAAGGACAGTCAGGGTGCACAGAAAACAGCATTACTGAGGCTATTTTGGGTGGAAAGTATTTTGGGGTTTTTTTGTTGTTGTTTGTTTTTGTTTTTTGGAGGAAAATTGCAAAATAGTTTAATTTATAGTCAAACAAGACTACTTTTTCATTGTTCCTTTGTAATGCTCCAAGTGTCCTAGTTGATGTCTGATCACTTCTAAGGTTTGAAGTTATTTAATCTTTAGGAAAGAGGATTTTCTTATAACTATTTTCAATTATCATGATTATGTTTACACCTTAAGACAATGGCTGCACAGTGTTAACCAGCTGTACTGAAAATGGCGTGGGGGAGCAACTTTGTAATTATCAGAATACCCGTGAAATGTTGAAGCAATTCTTGAATACAACATTTTGTTCACATTCTAACTCAACTGGGAAACACAACAGGAGAGAGGAATGGCTGGTTTTCTTTATAAGTAAGTCACAGACCCTGCAGTATGTCAGGGATAATAATTCTTACCTACTCTCGACTTTATTCCCAGGCTGCTGGAAATGACTAAGACATCAGATGGTAAAATATAATACCTGGGAAGTTAAACAGTGACTTGTGTGTGTAGAATCTTATGAAAAAATAGACACAGGAGTATCTACGAGAGAATTTACTACGGCAGGGCCTCACTTTATTGGCTTTCCATGAGAAAGGTGTGGAACAGGGAGAGATATAGAGGGGTTTTGGCTTTAAGTCGGTGCCTGAATGCTTCTAGCTCAGGCAACCAATGGCTAACTGAATAAGGAGGCGTGACGGAAGAAGCTCTGACAATGGCTTACCAGCCATCACACCAAGGGCGTACACTAATTACACGAAAGTTATATTAACAGGTTAATAAGTATGAGGCAGTATGATAAATGTTATGTTTACTTTACTGCAATAAAAATTGGAAGAAATATGAGGAGGAATAATATTTTCTGTGATATACAGAATCATGGGGAGATAGGTGGACTTTGATCATTACATTCAAGACCATGAATGTGGTAGACTGCTTGCAAAAATGGCTAACTCCTCCCATCCCTGTTCATACGCCCCTTTGTAATGCGACTCTGCCACTCTTCCCATTGAGAGGTGATGTCTTTTCCCCTATCCTTGAATCTGGGCTGGCCTCGGGACTTACTTTGATCAATAGACTACAGCAAAAATGACATTGTATGACTTCTGAGCCTAGGTCTCAAGATGCCTTCAGATGCCTCTTGCAAAGTTGCCTTTCTAAAGAAGCCCAGGACGATAGCCTCTTTGAGGATGAGAGAGTACATGGGGAGAGAGATTCCACTGACGGCCACCACCTATCCCAAGCACAGGAGTAAGGCCATATGCTCAGCCAGTCCCAGCCTACCTGCAGTCACATGAGTGGCCCCAGCTGAAACCAACAGAACTGGCCAACTGAGATCAGCCCCAATTGCTGATCCAGAGAATTGTGAGCAAATAATTGGTTAGCGTTGTATTTATTTATTTCTTTATTTATTTTTAGAGACAGGGTCTCACTATGTTGCCTGGGCTAGAGTGCTGTAGCATCAGCCTAGTTCACAGCAACCTCAAACTCCTGGGCTCAAGAGGTGCTCCTGCCTCAGCCTCCTCAGTAGCTGGGACTACAGGCACACAGCACCACACCGGGCTAATTTTTTCTACTTTTAGTAGAGATGGGATCTTGCTCTTTCTTGGGCTGATCTCAAACTCTTGACCTCAAGTGATCCTCCTGCCTCAGCCTCCCAGAGTGCTAGAATTACAGGTGTGAATGACCGTATCCAGCTGGGGATAAGTATTTCTTATGAAGGAGGGATGTGACTTATTATGGCCAGAGGTGGACTTTCATAGACTATTTGAAAAGGGGGGCACAATAATTTCTCCTAGAATTTCTCCTGCATATCCGTTTGCAGTATGACTTCAGTATGTTACCCATCAAGAGGAAGAGCCTACTTCCCCACACCGAGAGTCTGACGAGGCCTTCCGCAGGTTGTGGCAGAAGCGACACCGTGCAATATCTGAGTTAGGCTTCAAGAGCTTAGCTGCTGCTCCTGTCTTGTTGGCATGCTGCCACCTCATGAAAAGCCCAGGCCAGCCTCCTTGAGGATAGGAGACCACATGGCGAGAGGGGCCATGCCAACAGCACCAATTACCAGACATGTGCATAAAGCCATCTAAAAACCCCTTGTCCCAGCTGGTATGTGCTTGAGTGGTCGGTCGTCCTACCAATCGACCCAGACAAGACCAGCAGAATGGTTCAGCTGAGCCCATCCCAAATTGGTGACCCACAGAGTCACAGGTAAATAGAAGTGGTGGCTGTTTTAGGTCACTACATTTTGGGTTGATTTATTACACAGCAGTAGATAGCTGATATTCTATAAGGGAAAAAAATTTACCACAACAGTAAAAAACTTTTTCTCACCTTCCTTTACAGTGATTTTTTTGGTCCAGGCATGGCTCACACCTGTAATCCCAGCACTCTGGGAGGCCTAAGCAGGGAGGTCACTTGAGGCCAGGAGTTCGAGACCAGCCTTGACAACATAGTGAGACCCCATCTCTACAAAAAATAAAAATGAAAAATAAAAAAATTAGCCAGGTGTGGTAGCTCATACCTGTAGACCCAGCTACTCATGAGGCCGAGGCAGGAGGATCGCTTGAGTCCAGAAGTTTGAGGTTACGATGAGCTACCATCACACCACTGCACTCCAGCCTGGGTGACAGAGTGAGACCCCATCTCTAAAAATCAATTAATTAATTAATTAAAGATGGTTTCTGGCTTACTATGAAGGGATAAAGTTAGGTGGGGCTTGGGTCTGGGCAGCAGGGCACTCGCTGTGTGTTGGTGAGTGGTTTGAGTTTCTTGACTCTCCCATGGAGGAAGGAGGCACATGTGCATGTGTAGCTCTCCAGTAACTCTTTTTGTGACTGGACAATTCACGAGTAAGGAAAGTGGGTAAGGACAATGACAACAACTTGCGCACTGATTAGCATCAGACCCAGTGCCAAGCATTTGACCTGGATCATCAGTTTAACAGCGGGTACCACTGTATGTACCTATTTCCAGTCGAGGTAACTGAACCTCGGAGAGGTTATTTTGCTGGAATTCAAGCCCAGTCTCACTCCAGAGGCCTTCACCACTCTGCCGAAGCTCTTGCTGTACTGGGAACGCTGATCCAGGATGGAGGCAGACAGGGAATTGGTGTGGGCCTCAGAGGTGCTGAAGGCTGGATACGGAAAAAACATGCAGACAGTTCTTAGCTTAGGTCTCCTCTTTTCTCTAGACTCTCATGCCCCCCACCTGGTTATTTCACTAGTTTTCTGCAACTGTGGCATCTTTGCAACTGCTTCTAAAGCTTCACTTCTCATTTAGCAACTTTGGGAAGAATAAAGAGAATGCACAGCAGCCTGAATTGGGTAAGGGAAAGTGATTCCTCATGTATCTCCCCAACACAACCTCCTCACCAACTCCCTGTTGTTCTTTTGCTCCTTGCCCCCTTCCCCATGACTAGAAAGACGGCCCCTCTATTGGATTAGCAGGTACTAAATTCACAAATGTAATGTGAATTAGTACAGTGGTGTGATCATAGCTCACAGCAACCTCAAACTCCTGGGCTCAGGAGATCCTCCTGCCTCAGCCTCCCGAGTAGCTGGGTCTACAGGTGTGCATGAATGCACTTGGCTGTCTTTTAATTTTTGTAGAGATAGGGTCTTGCAATGTTGCCCAGGCTGGTCTCAAACTCCTGGCCTCAAGTGATCCTCCCACCTTGGCCTCCCAAAGTTCTGGGATTACAGGCATGAGCCACTGCGCCTGGCCTTGCCAAGCTTTATTTTAAAGAAATGTGATATAGAGTATAATTGATGCTTCCAGCTGAGCTGTGGTTCAAGTTCAAGTTCTCTGACTTACAGTCCCTGGGGAGAGCAGCAAGAGAGAAATGGACACAGGAGGGAGGAAGGTTAATAGTAGAATGAAGAGAAATAGGGAAAAAAATCAAAATTAGGAAATAGATGAAAAGGAGATGACGTTAGAAAAATTAAAGAAGATAAAAGCAGAAAGGATTCATTTAAAGAAAAAAGTGAAATAAAGAAATGAGAGAAAATAGAATACCAGAATTAATAGAATACTAGAAAGTGAGAGAAGGAAGCAGAAGAAAAGATTAGGCTTAGAAATGAGACAATGAAAACACATATTTCAAAAAACTCTGTGCTCCACATTTCCCCCAACCCCCACAAGGCACGAGGCTGAATGGAGAAGTTGTGGGGACCTCTGGGGAATCAGCGCCCCCCACCGCAGCACTCACACCGAGCGGCAGGCAGGGGCCAGGGCAGCTGGACTCCGTGCAGGCGGCTTTTCTGTCCTCTAACTCCCTGGCCATCCCTCTCCTCTCCAAAGACCTACTGCCTCCCAAGTCCCCTTAGCAAAGGGCAGACACGCTAGTCTCTGCTGAGCTCTCTGATGTTGTCATCTCCCAAACATTTTCATAAGATAGCAAGTTAGGGACCAGCATGTTCAAAGGGAGGATTTAGTCTATTTACAGATTCATATCAGTGGGTGGCCAACTTAGTTTGAATCTTGATAGAGGACAGGAAAACAAGAGGGCTGGCTCGCCTAATCAAAGGTTTTCAAATATCCATTTGGAAAATACATGGAGTTTTGAGGAAAATCCCAAACATGTTTCCTGAGGGGTCTGCTCCTCCCTTCTAAGTTCCACATAACCCACAATTAATACCGTTTATGCACCAGATTTTACTTTTTTGAAGCTTTAGAACGAACGAGAGAAGATTCCACAATAGCTACAAAGAACCTTTTAACGAATACTGTTTATTAGTTTGAGGACCTATTTTTGTGTTTTCTCCTTAAAAGAAAAAAGCCAGTGTGTTTGCCTAAAATGAATGAAAAAAAAAAAAAAGAGTTACACACTAGAAGAGTCGGATACTAAGTAAGAGTGCTAAATACCAGTGCCTTCATCTTCCAACTTTTAACTTTGGCAAAGTTTATATACTTGTAATTGAAGTATAGGTTGCAAGATATCGAAGTTACAAAAATTTTTAAACTTTCCAGATGTCCAGAAAGCACAGCAAACAAAATATGAAACACCAACAAAAAACAAGCAACAGTTGTGGTGGCTTTATTTCCTCTGCCACACCACCGTCGTCCTCCCACCTCCATCCCTAATCCTGGCTTCGTGACAACAGGACAAAGTGAGGGGTCTGGGTGTTGAATAAGCTCCTGCCTTTGTAATGAGAGCAAACAGAGAAACCACCGCCATCTGGGTGCCACCCAGAGTCGTAACGCAGGTGCTTATGTGATGTCTAGGTTCCCACTGGCCCTCAGCAAACACCAGCGTATTCAGCACCATACCCAGGTGAGCAGAGGAAGTAGAACCGTTATGATCCTCCTTCCACAGGTGGAAAAACAAAAAGCAGAGTGGTAGGAAGGTAGGTCAAAGGGCACACACACAAGCCGGAAGCCCAGTGACAGTGGTACAGATAGCTGTGGATCTGGCACGCCAGGGCACCCGGCTCTGACATGAGCGGTTCAGCCACATCAAGCTCTCCTGTTAGATTACAACAAGGCCACACCTTGGTCCATTGCCTGCTCTATTTCCTCAGTGATAAGGCAGTGCCACTTTGGAGTGTTCCTTAAACTCAGAAGTACAAAAGATGGGAGGGAGGGAGAGAAGACATTGGCATTTTTCTGCAAGGCTTTTAAACTTTCCCTTGCCATATGGTACAAATGTTTTGTGTGATTTTCCAGCAGCAGTGATTAAATGTGTTATGTAATTCATTATAACCATAGCATGAAGAAATTAAAGGCCATACCAGGCTTATCAAATGTTTGGACTCAGCTAAAGAGCCTGAAACACTAAGCACTCAAGATGTGGCCCGCTTATTTCCATGGAGTCTCCTTCAGGGTATCCCCTCCTTTGTCTGGTACTTAAGGCCTTTTATAATCTGTCCCTAATCTACCTTTCTCATTGTTCCAGCCACTGCCTGTTTGCACAGATCATTTGCTCCAGCAAGCCGGCTGGTGTGAGCTCACTGCCAAGGCTCCTGTGTAGACTTCCCAACTCATTTCCATCTCTCTCCCACATTTCCTGCTTATCTAAACCTAATTCCTCCAGAATCCAGTGGACACACTGCTTCTTAGAGAAGGCCTTCAGCACCCCAGTCCTCTGAACCCCAACTCCGCCCCCGACCAGGTCAGTCTATTGGTTAGTGAATCCGTTCAAGCAGTATCCCTTGCCAGCCTGCAACCTGCGAATGTCCTGGGTCTCTCTCAGCCCCCTTCCTCCTGTCATAGGAACATTGTGACACCTACCTCAATGGCATGTGTGACAATGAAGTGAGCTAGCCCACGTAAAGTGCCTCACAGAGCCTGGAAGGGTGGTGGGCCCCCGTGCGTGCATTTTCCCAGCCCCTGTGTCAGGCATAGCACTAGGCGCTGGAGAAGGCAGCAGGGGAAAGAGCTCCCAGCTTGTGCCCAACGTTGCATAGTGGTGACAGGTTTTTCATTTCTCCGTCCCCCGCTTTTCCCATGTTGAAAATGGGTTGGTAACAGTGTGTACGTTACAGCCTACGTTAGAAGCTTACCGGAGGCAGTGCCCATACAGAACTAAGAATGGTGCCTGGGCCATGGCAAGTGTAGCGGGTCTAGCGAGAATGCAGATGTGAGCAGAAGGCACATCCTGAGCAAGACAGATGTGGTTTCTGTCTTCAGGGAGTGAGCAGAAGAGATAAGACACAAGTACATTTGTTTTACAATACAACTCATTTGGCATTTGACATATGTTATCTGGAGTTGTTCGTTATCTATTTACATGTATGTCTCATCCCCCTATCGAGGTGGTAAATTTATTGAGGGAGGAGGGCCTGGATCCAATTCTGCTACGTCCCTTGCACTGACCAGAGTGTCTTGCATGGAGCAGACATTGGATAATATTTATTGCTAATTACCTAAAAGATTGATTTTTCCTCTGCAATAAACACTTCATTGTGAAGATCCTAGTTGTGGATGGGGCTCTATGGCTTTTGCGGTGTCATCAGATCAATGCGTGGAAAATGAACACGCAGCCACTGCCCTGCGGACACCAGCACCTCCGAGTCCTTCCTCCACATAACTTCATCACCGTTTTGGGTCACAGGTATCAAGCTCAGACACCACCAACCTGCAGCTACAGTTACACATTGGTCCTCTGAATTGCATTTTCCAGTGAAGTAACAACAACACATTATCTCATTTAACCCTGACACTATTCTATTGCCCCAGAATAGGCAGTGGCCCCCAACCTTTTTGGCACCAGGACTGGTTTCGTGGAAGACAATTTTTCCACAGATGGGGCGGTGAGGGGGAGCTTATGCGGTGATGCGAGCAATGGGGAGCGGCTGTAAATACAGATGAAGCTTCCCTTGTTCACCCACCGCTCACCTCCTGCTGTGCAGGACCCTCCTCCTCCCCCTCCTTCCTAAGTTTCATGGAAGACAATTTTCCCGGGTGGGCGGGGTCGCCGGAGCCCTGTGGCCCCATCCCTAACAGGCCTCGAACGGGTACTGGTCCTTGGACCAGGGGTTGGGGACCGCAGGCATAGAGAAGAGCTCAGGCTATTTGCCCAAAGCCACAACTAAGTGGTAGAGCTGAGATTCGAACCCAGGGAGTTTGACACGAGGTGGGGAACATGCAACTCCTATGCCAGCCTGTCTGACTTGGTGACAAAAAGACAGCTCGGCCTCCTCTAACAAGAATGCAATGGTACAAAAGAACCAGTAACAGGGCCCAGTCCCCTCTGCAAGCCCCCAGGGGAAGATCTTTATGGCAGAGAGTTCTTTCCTCACAGCCACCGTGAGAAAGACAGCCCAGGTCCACAGGGGGCCGTTTTTTCATGAGGCTCATGGCAACTGGGCTGTTCATGCTTCTCTGGGGAACCCCGAACTCAGCCTCCCAGCAAGGGTCCCTCACCAGGGCCCCCAGCCAAGCCCCCCACCCAGGGCCCCCATCAAAGTTCCCTCACCTGGGTCCCTCACCCATGGCCCCACGCAGGGCCCTGCACCCAGGGTCCTCACTGAGGGACCCTACCCTCTAGAGCAAAGACACTGACCCACTTCTTCCCTCCTTCTCGTGCTGTCTCTTGTTGGTGATCTTTTTTTAATTTATGATTTTCAGCCCAGCCGGTTGTTAGCCTGCTGTGTTTGGAAATGGTAGATGATTAAACCTCCTGGCCAGGTGTAAATGCAACCTTTGTCATCTGGAGGCTGGGAGAATTACCTTGTTGGGCTGCAACCTCCCGGTGGCTCGGTCCTTTCTGCTTTAAGCAGACTCTCTCCCCGGCCAAGGCCTGCAAGGTTTAGGCCTCTCACGGGATTGCCCTGCCCTGAGCTCAGCCCTGAAGCCAGAGGTCCCAGATGTACCCACATTGGCCACAAAAACACTGAACAGACTCTAAAATTTAGGAGGGAAATCAAGCTCCTCTCTCTCTCTCTCTCTTTCTCTCTTTATTTTTAGAGAATTTTTACTAGGTAAATAATAAAAATATGTAAATCATTGACTAGGCTTTAACACCTGAGCTGAAGGTACATTTGCATTTCTGTTGCCAATAATGATTTCCACTGGTCCCTTAGTTTGCCTCCGTAGCCACCTTTCACCCTCAGAGTCCACCCATTTGTCTCTGTGGCCTCTGAGTTTGACCCCAGGGAGCTACAGCCCCGTAGAGAGGAGAGAACCAGCCCCAATGCAGCAGCTGGAAGAGGTTGCTTATAGAAGTGGGTTTACAAACCCCTTCCCTTAAGGAAGCCCCTGCGTTTAACACCAAGCCCTGACCACAGGCCTGCGAGAGGGAGAGGCCCAGCAGGACTCCCTGTGCTGGGACATTGCTAACCCAGGGGACAGGAAGTCCTGGATCTGCGTTAAGGGCATCGGCAGCAGTGTCCTGGAGAATCAGCCAGAAGCCTCCTGTTGACTTTGTAAGGCCGAGTTCTCACCAACAGAGCCCGCTTCAGGAAGGCTCTTGCTGAGCAAACAGCACGCAGCAAGTGTGCTTTCGGCGCACGTTCCCAGCACGCCGGGCTTGGCTAGCACTCAAGGTGAGCTGAAGGCAGCGAAACCTGTTCCCAGGTTGCTTTCGTTTGTCAAAGTGCTCTTTCAGGCATTAGGTGGCTCTCACTAAATTTTGGTACAGTTTGGGCAAAAAAGTAAAAGTCTACTCAAGTTTTCTCTGTAGGCAGTAAATAAATGTTTGTCAAAGACCAAATGACTAACTCAATAAATCAATTAATGTGTTTAGTGAGCATCAGTGAGCCCAGCCCCGAGTGACAGTCTGTGAGAGGCTCAAACACACCCCCTCCTGCAGCAGCAGCAAACAGGGGGCACAAAACTAACATCCATGGAGTCACTGGAAAACAACCCTACACTAAACTATCCCTGCACTTAGAAATTTGCTTTAGCTTTGTCCTATTTTGCTTTTTGCGATGCATGTGACAGATCACATGGCTCTGTGAATTTTGCAAAGGTGTTTGGTTGGTGTTTTAACGTGTGACAGGATGGTGACGTTCTCAGCAAGGGCAGGCATGTTCACTATGCAAGCAAAGAAGGAGACATCAGCATGGGTCGGAGTAGCTCCTTCCACGGACGGCAGATGCAGGTGAAGTGGAGAGCAGAAAAGGTGATCTCCGCCTGTGGGGGGTGCAGGGTCAGGAAGAGGCCGCCTGAGGCTGGAGACAGCTCCATAAATTGCATTGAAGGATTTCTTTCAGGGTAGAATAAGGAACAAAATGCAGAGCCAGGAGGAAGCATTTCCTGCAGGGTCTTGAAGCTGCTCCCGCCTCCCTAACTGAGGAGGGGCACCACTAAAGGGCAGGTCGGGAAGACTGGCCACACAGCACTGTACACAGAACCGACTGCGGAGGAGAGAGATCAGCCTCTGGGAGGGAAAATGATGGAGAGTGAAAAAGATCGGGTGGGTCTTAGAGATACTTTGAAGAAGAAAAAGGCAGAATGGATGACAGGCAGGCTGTAGGAGACAGTGGCAAGGGGAAGGGAAAGGTGCTATCCTGAGAAATGGGACAGCAGGGTTAACAAAATTGGGGTAGATGGGAATTGATGATGACAAGCAGGACTGGAACCTCCTGGAGAGCTACTGAATCTCAGCCCTGGTGTCCTCCGGGCGGCCAGCACTGCCCAGTTCTCCCTACGTGTGGCCGTAGCATCTCCTTTTCTCCTGCTTCTTAACTTAGACTCATTTTGTCCCAGATTTTTCTCCAACCGCTTCTTCCAGTGACTGCTTACCCAATTTTGAGGAACAGATGATATTGCTGTAGAAAGAATACAGCCAATGAGAATTTTTCCTAACCTGGAAACCATAGTCTTGAACACTACTGGCAGACTTATCTTGGAAAGTTTCGATGATGCTCCAAATGACCATCCCTCCAGAGTGCACCAGTTTTTTATACAGGGGAAGTCTGAATAGAAAAAGAGAAAACAGTATTCTAAAGAAGGAAAGGGGAAGAAGAAACAACCTTCCTGTTCAGGAAGGAACGGGGCGGGGGGGGCGGGTCTTGATGGCAAGCAAGGAGGGATAAGACTTTTCCCGGCACAGGATGGGAGTGATTTCTGTCTGTAGAGTTCTTGCCCTGGATGGGAGGGACAGCAGGAAAAATGGATACCAGCCTGGAAGTGGCCGATCCAAGGAATGAATGGAGTGAGTGAATGAGTGGCTTTAACGCTAACATTTATATATTGATTAAGCCATATTCTGTGCCAAGCACTGTGCTGGGATGAGGAGGGCACCTAGAAAGAGAAGAAAACATGGCCCCTGTGCTGTGGGAACCCATAGTCCACACAAGGAAACACAAAGACAAACAATCCAATGATGGGAATTGTCTAAACAAGCTGCAGTGACAAGAGACTAATTCTTCCTGGAGGAGGTGGGAAAATTCCATGGATGAGGAAACATTTGAGCAGGATCAAGGAGGGTAAAAACACTCTCTCACACACACATGCAAGCGCACACACACACACACACATACACACACACACTCCAAAGATGAATGCAGACCCCCCGCCCCCCACACCCAGTCAAGGGACACTCTCAGGAATTCAGAAAAGTTTTCAGGGTGGCACTTGGGGTGTGAGAGGAGAAAGCCAGAGGAGACTGGCCGTCCTGCGACACCATTAACTGACAAGGGGTCCACAGGTGAAGCAGCGGGATGGGTTGGGGAGATAGCGGCAAAGCCAAGGATTCTGTTTTGGACACTCTTTTCTTCTCACCACCAATCTCTTTATTCTTCTCCCACAGGAGCCTAAAAGATCCCCCCCCAAAGTCTTGTCACTTGATCTACCTCATTCCAAGAGCAAAACGGACAACTGAAACAGGATTATTGTCACATGAGCCTTTCAGATGCCAGCATTTTAATTTACAGCCACTCTTCACTTTGGGAAGTGGTCAGCATTCAGCACTATCCTAAAATGTGGCACTCCTAATCTTCACTTTAGAATTTTTAGGAGGCCAGGCATGGTGACTCATGCCTATAATCCCAGCACTTTGGGAGGCCAAGGCAGGAGGATCACTTGAGGCTAGGAGTTCGAGACCAGCCTGAACAATGTAGCAAGACTCTGTCTCTACAAAATTTTAAAAATTTGCCAGGCATGTTGACACACACCTGTAGTCCCAGCTACTTGGGAGGCTGAGGTGTGAAGACTGCTTGAGCCCAGGAGTTTGAGGTTGCTGTGAGCTATGATGATGCCACTGTACTCTAGCCTGGCAACCTAGCAAGACCCTGTCTCTAAAATAAAAATAAAAATAATAAAAAATAAAATGAAATTATTAAGAGACGGTGGCAAAGGGACAACATGACATTTTAATGTATGCGAGATATCTGACACATGATGATAGGTATTCAACAAATGTTTATCGCGTGAATGACCGTCCCGACTTTATTGTGCCAGGCCCTGTGTGATAGGTGGCACCAAGCAACACACAGTCCCTGCCCTCAAGTGCTTCCCAGTCTGGTGAGGAAGGCAGGTGTGTAAACAAACTGTAACAGTGAGGTTGCTGCCATGGAGGAGAAAAAGCCAGACACATAATAAGAGCTCTTTATTGCTAAAGTACAAAGGGCAAAGGTGCATGTGGCCCAAGCCAACGCAGACACCGAGTGCCAAGCCAGGGAGTCTGATCTTTATCTGGAGAGCCATGTGGAGCCTCTGAAGAGTGTTAGGCTGAGGAGTGACATTACCAAGACCGTATTCCGGAAAGATCACTTTGGCAGCCATGCAGGCAAGAGCTTAGTAAAGGAAAATTTGGGAGAAGGTAGACCAGCTGGGAGAACATTTCAAACGTCCAGGTAATAGTTTGTGGACTTTCTGAACTGAGAGAGTACCAGGAGAGGACAGAAGGTAAGGCACCGATGGAAGAGGTACTTGGAAGGAGGATCAGTAGAGCTCAGGATCTGATCCAGAAGGTGCAGAAGAGGGGCACGCTGAGATTCTCTCCTGGCTTCTGGTGTGGGCGGCTGGGCGGTGTGTGAAATATTACGAGAGGAGATCTAAGAGGAAAAGCAGTTCGAGGTGGGGAGGGCGATGAAGGGCAGGAGGAAGAATGAATTCCGATTTGGACATAATGAATTTGAGGAGCAGAGAGTTATCTCCATGGAAGACCAGGGAGACAGCTGGATATTCAAGCCTACAGGAAACAAAACTGGGGCCAGGGAGAGTGACTTACTGCACCACCTTGAGCAAGCATCTCAGCCTCTCTCTGCCTCAGAGTCTTCATCTGAAAGACAGAGGAGCAGCTTGGCGTCTGACTACAGGGAGCACAGAACCTAGTAGGCGCTGGTGAGTGCTTACACCTGAGGTCTCCATCACATGCAAGATGGGACTACAGGTGCACACCACAACACCTACCTAATTTTTACTATTTTCAGTAAAGACAAGGTCTCACTGTTGCTCAGGTTGGTCTCGAACTCCTGAGCTCAAGCTATCCTCCCGCCACGGCCTTCCAGAGTGCTAGGGTTACAGGCGTGAGCCACAGTGCCCAGCCAAGAGGTTAGGTGATTTAGCCAAGATCATACTGTTCTAAAGGACGCCTGCTGCTAGGATTGGAACCCCAAATCTGTGACTGCAAAGCCGGCCACTTTGTGGCCCCATCGAAACTTTCAACCGTATCTTTCACAGAAAAGAGCTGCAAATGCTCGTTCCCAGGTCCCCAAAGTAGGACTGAGATAACTCATCAGTAAGGATGCCAAAGTGGGTCCCATTCAGCCTTGATGACATCACAGAATCCCAAACTTCACTCACTGTCAGGTGCCATCTTTAATGAGCTAAACCCTGTGTCTCTGAAAGGTGCATGGCGGGGTCCTTTCTCTCAGCAGCCTTCGATGGGCACCATTTAGCAAGTGGCATGGAGTGGCCTCTCAGGACAACTTCTGTGGAGCAATAGCCTCTGAGCAGCCATCTCCAGGCCTCATCCCCTCCCAGACTCCCACAGATATAATTTACATTCTTTACTGATTTATTAAGTAGAAGAAGTTTTAAGATGCCATCTTTTTATGTGCTCATTTGCTACCCATGTATTTTCCTTGGTGAAGTGTCTATTCAAATATTTACTCACTTTTAATTGGGTTGTTTATTATTGAGTTGTGAGAGTTTTTTTATACATTTTGGATACCAGTCCTCAATTAGCTATAACTTTTGCAAATATTCTATCTCACTCTGTGCCTTGTCTTTCTATTTTCTTAACTGCATCTTTGAAAGCCCAGATGTTTTAAATTTTGATAAGGTACAGTTTATGAACCTTTAAAAATGGTTTGTGCTTTTGGGTCCTACCTAAGAAGTTTATACCTAATCTAAGATCACAAAGATTTTCTCCTAGGTTTTCTTTTAGACGTTTGGTAGTTTTAGGCTTTAAGTTTAGGTTTGTGATACTTTTCAAGTTAATTTTTGTATTTGGTGCAAGGTATGGGTCAAGGTTCATTTAAAAAAAATTTTTTCATGTGGTCATTCACTTGTTCAGCACTGTTAGTTGAAACATAATGGTGGTGTGTGCCTGTAGTCTGAGCTACTCAGGAGGCTAAGATGGGAGGATCGTTCGAGCCCAGGAGTTCATGGTTACAGTCAACTGTGATCACACCACTGCACTCCAGCCTGGGTGACAAGGCAAGATCCTGTCTCTAAAAAGAAAAGTTGACTATGTAAAGCAATCAGCACAGTTCCTGGCCCACAGTAAAATTTTTTAAAATATTAGCTATTGTTATGGGCTGAATTGTGTCTTCTCCCCACCTTGCCCCCAAAACTCCTATGTTGAAGTCTGGCCCTTAGTCCCTCAGAACGTGACTGTGTTTGAAGACAGGGTCTTTAAAGAGGTAATTACATTAAGTTGAGGTCAGGTGTCCTTATAAGACGAGGAAGTCAGGCCACAGACGGCACAGAGGGAAGACCCTGTGAGGACGCTGGAGACAACAGCCACCTACAAGCCCAAGAGAGAGGCCTCAGGGGAATCCAGACCTGCCGACACCTAGAACTTGAACCTCCAACCTCCAGATTGTGAGGAAATAAATGTCTGTTGTTTGAGCCACCCAGTCCGTGGTACTTTGTTACGACAGCTATGGCGAAGCAATACAGCTATTAAGTCACCAAATACGGCAATTGGTTAAACACATTTTGGCACAATTATATGATGAAATACTATATACAGCTATGAAAAATGATGCTCTTAGTATGTATTTACTGAACTCTAACAAAATATTATGAAGGTGAGGAAAACAGGCTATTAAAATAATACGCATAGAGTAACACTTTTTTGTTTATGTGTGTGCGAGTGTGTGTAAATAAAATGTGGGAAGCATGATTATCTTTTAGAGAGGGAATCATGTAGGATTTCTTTTCTTTTTATTAATTTTTCTACCACAAACAAAAATTACTTTGCATATTACAAAAAAAAAAGTAGGTGTTTTTGGAGCCAGTCCCCTTGGGGTGGGCCAGAGCTAATGCCGCTCAACCGGCAGCCCCAGCCATGAGCTAGAGGAAGACAGGAGCCAAGGGTCAGGGGGTCCGTGCCCAGCTTAAGGGTAGAAGGAGGTGGGAAGGTCACCTCATCCAATAAAACCAAACCAATCCATTCTGGAGAACTCGTTTCTCACCAAATATTCAAAGTGGAACAGCTCCTCATTTTCTGATTGCACCTGCCTGTTTGATGGCCACCCACGTCCAGTCTTTCTGGAAAGCCCACAGGTTCTAAACGCAGCGTGCCAGGCTCCAGGGGCCAGGAGCAGCCCTGCAAGACATTTGGGTTTGCCCCTAGGATTAATGACTTCAAAAAGCATTTGCCAGGAATTCTTCAAAGCTGGAAACAGAAGCCCTGGAGCATTAAATATAAATAAATACTTAGTTGATTGGTTTCTTCCTTGCTTTTCAAAGGGCAACTTACTTCCTGGATTATCATTACAGTAGTCTGTTCTCCGGAAACCAGGATTGTTCAAGTACTGCAGAGCAGGGTTGGGGCAAAAAAAAAAAAAAAAGAAAGAAAACTAAAGATCACCTTGTTATAGTTCCGCAGTGCTGTATTTCCTCGTACCGAGCCTGCGTCTGGAACGGCAGTAGCCAAAGTGTTACTGCTGTGCGTGTCCCCACTGCAGGCATGAGATTTTCCACTGCAGATCTATATTTTTCTCCCTTCGAGGTATACTAATTCCCTTTGGGAAAAAAAGGTCCAGTTTCATTATGAAATAATGAACAGCTTTCAAAAAGCCGTTGTCCTTGTTTCTAAGGTGGCAATTCAAGGCAACAAATATTTACGGAGCTTCTAAAATGTGCCAGAAACTATGTAAGGGCTAGGGAGAATACTAAGATAATTTAAAACTTGGTGATCATTGTCAAAAAATTTGCAATCCATTGTGCAAACATATAAATAACAATATAAGATAGAGGCAATTTCTGTCACAGTGGGTTTTTTTTTTTTTTTTTTTTTGAGACAGAGTCTCACTGTGTTGCCTGGGCTAGAGTGCCGTGGCGTCATCCTAGCTCACAGCAACCTCAAACTCCTGGGCTCAAGTGATCCTACTGCCTCAGCCTCCTGCTGGGACTATAGGCATGCCCCACCATGCCCGGCTAATTTTTTCTGTATATTTTTAGTTGTCCGATTAATTTCTTTCTATTTTTAGTAGAGACGGGGTCTCGCTCTTGCTCAGGCTGGTTTCGAACTCCTGAGCTCAAACAATCCGCCCGCCTCTGCCTCCCAGACACAGTGGGTTTTTAACTGAGGCCAAGGGAGGGTCCCTGGTGCGTGACCTGCAGGCATTGCTGGCAAAGTGTGCAGGTGTGGCCTAGACACCTGCCTGGAAGTGGGGGGCCCACATGTTCCTCAGTTCTCAATGGACAGGGGCACCCACAGGCAAGAGAGGACAGAAATAAAGAAAGGGAGACCCGTTCTTATATCTTCCCATCCCCCAGCAGCACCTCGGAGGTGACCTGGAGAAACCTAGGGCAGGAGCATCAGGGGTAGGGTGGGGGTGACCCTGTTCAATTCAGTCACAGGAAGGGTTCTTCCATTTTCTGATCGAGATTCCTCAAGCTCGATCAGAAAATGGAAGAACCCTTCCATGGGCATTCTCCAGAGCTGGCCACACATGGTCCTAACTTCCTGGCCAAGTGCCAACGCTCATGTTGAAAGACTTCGGGGAATTTTTTTAAAGGTATTCCAGACTCCTCTGGCAGCATCACTGCTGCTGGGAAAGGTCTCGTTGCCTACCCTAAATGTGGTATTTCTCATGGAATTTTGACCTATATGAAAAACATATTCCCAGAATCACAGGAAGTTTTTCCACAATTTTAAGGTGGTTTTCCTTACCCCAAAAAGTATTGCTGGAAACCTTCAGTCAACTTTAGGAAGTGTTACCGGAATTACCCTAACAATTTTTTTTTCAACTAACACCTTGCTCATGGATACCGTAACCATCTGAGAGGTCCATCTTCCCAACCCTAAGTGGCAGATGCTGGCGACAGATTCATTTTATGATCTAATTAGCTAGGACAGGAGACAAATCGCAGCCCTGGGAATATTCATTTGGGGGCTCTAAGGACTAAAGAGAATTCTTGACCTTCAACGTGTTAGAAAACACATTCCCATCTCATTAACTCTATTTTTTATTCTCCTTTCAGCAAATAGATACCTTTTTCTTGCAGATTTTCCACACACTATTGCATCTACCTAGAATGCCTTTTCTCTTCTCTCCGCTCACCTGTAAGGCATTCTTCCTTCAAAATCTCACTCGAGAGTGTTCACTCTCAGCAAACACTTCAATCACTTCATTGCTTACATTCCTTGAAGGCTCACTCACTCCAAATTCACTATAGGTAGTGATTCAAAATGTCATTCATTCAATACACATTTATCGAGCACACGTTATGTGCCATGCACATGGCAAGGAATTTTAATTAAATTCTACATCAATGCTGCAAGGTAGGCTTATCGCTGTTCGACAGATGAGAAGGGTAGAAAAATTGTCTAAGTACAGAGGGTAGAAAAATTGTCTAAGTACAGACTCTGAAGCTGGGATTCAAACTCACCCAAGTCTAGTGGCAAAAGTAGTTGACACTCATACAGCAATTATTAGGTGCTAGACACTGGTTAAATGCTTCTGTTGTCCTCCTTTAATCTTTGCAAGAACCCTATGAGAGAAGTACTATTATAGATTTTATAGATGAGTAAACTGAGGAAGAGAGGTTAAATGGCCAAGGTCACACAGCTAATACCAGTAGAGCTACAGTTAAATCCAGGTTGTCTAGCTTCAGAGTTTATGCTCTTTTTTTTTTTTTTTTTGAGACAGGGGTCTTACTCTGTTGCCCAGGCTAGAGTGCTGTGGCGTCAGCCTAGCTCACAGCAACCTCAGACTCCTGGGCTCAAGCGATCCTCCTGTCTCAGCCTCC
>NW_012149507.1:8173922-8176327 GCF_000956105.1 Propithecus coquereli | reverse complement strand
TTGCCCGGGCTAGAGTGCCGTGGCATCAGCCTAACTCACAGCAACATCAAACTCCTGGGCTCAAATGATCCTTCTGCCTCAGCCTCCTGCTGGGACTATAGGCATGCCCCACCATGCCCGGCTAATTTTTTTCTATATAGTTTTAGTTGTCCGATTAATTTCTTTCTATTTGTAGTAGAGACGGGGGTCTCGCTCTTGCTCAGGCTGGTCTCGAACTCCTGAGCTCAAATGATCCAGCCGCCTCAGACTCCCAGAGTGCTAGGATTACAGGCGTGAGCCACCGTGCCCGGCCCTCCATTTCACTTTCTTCACTTGATTCCGTGGACATCCTCCATGTCAGAAATACAAACATACTCCTTTCTTATTAACAGCCACATGGTCTTCTGTGGTATTAATGTCTCTGGGTATTTTAACTATCAGCTCTAATATTTTGATCTCAAAAACTACATTTCCTGGATACCATCTTGTATAATATTATTTTGTGAGATAGGATCCTAGAAGTGGAATCATTTGGTCCAACTCTGTAAAAGCTGTTAGTACAAATTGCCCTCTAGAAATGCTTTCCTTTCCGTCTCAGTCTGGAACAAGAGGACTCCACGGTACCCAGATACAACTGTGATCTAGCGCGGCCTATTCAGGAAAACAACTGAGCCAGCCAAAGATGATTACATTTCGTCGAGATCACTTTGTTTAAGAAGGCACCTAGCACACATTAGGAAAGATTTTTATAAAAAATGACTCAGCAACAATTACTGAGCTCCAGTATTTTGCCACCTCTGTAAGGTGCTAGGGATAGAAAAACAAATAAGACACGGTACCTGTCCTTGCTTGTTCACAGACTGGAAGAAAAGGCAGAGACCAGTCGCAGTAGGACAGTCGTGCAGGGGCTGGGGGCAGATAAAGACAGCCAGCCATGTGGAGTAGGCCTGCATGATGAAATTTAGGTGCCCGGGACAAGGAAAGAGAGAGGGAAGAAGGTGGCAGATCATCAAGGACTCTAAATGCCATATAAGGGCTTTTAATACCTTTTCCCATAAACTGTAGGAATCATATTAGTCCAAACTTCCATGCCAGACCTAGAGCTCCTATAGTTGGACAACTGTACATATGTAGTTTCCTCTTCTATCACCCTCAGTGTGGACCATGAGTTTACTTCATTCATTTGTTTATTCATTCATTTATTCACTCAACAGGTATTTTACAGGGTACTTACTTTGTGCCAGGCACAGTTCTAGGCACAGAGACACAGCAGTGAGCAAAACAGATAAAGTCCTTGCCTCATGGAACTTACATTCTAGTTGGGGGAGACAGACCATAACCACATACATACTGTAATATAATATGTAAGGTGGCAATAGTGCTGTGAAGATCCATTAAACAAAGAGAAGGGTGTAGAGTTGCTGTTTTACGTAGGGTGGTCGGGGCTCCCCGTGAGAAGGCGATATTTGAGCAGAAACCCAGAAAGTGTGTGTGAGCAGGACGTGTAAATCTTTGGAAATAACATTCAGGCGCCAGAAATAGTTGCACAGGCCTGAGGCAGAAGAATGCTTGGCCTGCCAAAGGACATCTAGGAAGAATGTGTACGGGCACAGGGTGGCCCAGGGGGACCTGATAGAGATGAGATCAGACCGAGACAGACCCTGGGGGGCCTGGAAGGCCACTGAAAGGCTTGGTTTTTATGCTGAGTGACATAAGAAGCCTTTAGAGGGATCCAAGCAGAGTGCCACCTTCCCTGACTGGGCTGTAAACTGACCTTCAGCTGGTCCCCATCCCTCCAGCCCCAGAGATCTAGGGGATCCCCCTCTTCATCACCTATCCAGATGAAGTCATCACTTTTTCCTTTCTAGTTGGTGCTAATCTCTCCTTTTTCTGAGCTCCTAGTGGACATACAGTCCAATCCGTGGTCATTTCCCTTCTAAAATTCCCTACATGATTATGAACTCCTTGTGAGCAGAGACTGTTATTGTCATCTCTAGCCATTCAGTAGACAATCCCTACCACACAGTGCCAAGTTGGTGTCCCCTGCTGCCTGCGACAGGACTGTAACCATCCTATTGGAAAGTTCTTCTGTTATTGCCCTGAAAGCCACTTCCCTATAGCTTCCACCCTCCATCCTAGCTGCGACTTCAGGACTGCACAGGGCACATCCAAGTCCTCCACATGGCAGCCCTTGGAATCTTCTTTCACACATGTGATCTTCCTAGTTCCCTCAGTTAGCAGATAGGTCCCCGGGCTCGGCCTGTCTCCCAGGCCCCAGGAGACAGCTTCATCTGGGTCTCAGCCAGGCTCCTCACCACCGTCATGTCCAAGGTCAGGCTCATCAACCTCCTCCTAAATTGTGCTTCCTCCCCATATTCTTTTTTTTTTTTTTGAGACAGAGTCTGGCTCTGTTGCCCTGGCTAGAG
>NW_012149507.1:8145734-8173334 GCF_000956105.1 Propithecus coquereli | reverse complement strand
ACAGAGTGGAAACATGGAACGAAATTAAAAAAGGAAACAGTTAGAGGAAAAGACTCACAGATGCCCTGAATTAAGGTTGAAAAATAAAGCTTAAGCAGAATAGAATAAGGATAACTTGGCTTAATTCCTGGAAAACAAGCAGCCTAACTTCCCCAGGGACTTCTGAAAACTGTAAATTCAATATGTGATAATGGCGTGACATCATCATCCACACACACAGCGACTGCCTCATCCTACTCTGTGGGTGACACACTGGAAGTGGAATGTTGGCATTCTGGAGTTTTCTCAGAGGAGGTGGCCAAGAGAGGGAGGATCTGCAAACCTAGCCAGGCAGGGAACTTCTAATTCATTCAAATTCCTTTCAGTCCAACTGAAATGTGTCTTTGGCCACCGTGTGCCACACTCTGTATATTACAGAAGAGCTTCAAGTTTGTCCCCTGCCCAGGACTCTATACCCTGCTCTGCCATTCCCTATTTTCCACAACACTTCTCTTTCTAATGTACTATGTGATCTCCTCATTTATTAAGTTTATTGTTTATCTGTCTTCCCTGCTAGTTTATCACCTCCGTGAAGCAGACATCTCTGTTGGTTTTGTTACTGATGCATTCTAAGTGCCCGCAACAGCATCTGGTACATAATGGGTACTCGATATGTAAGTGATACATATAACTTACATATATATGAGACTATATAAATAAATGATTGTCTAATGGAGATGGGCATGGAATTCTGCCCACCGGTTGTACTAGTTCTCCCTTTCAGCAAGATTGAAAAATGTGCCTTCTATATTGTCACCCGGGTTGCTGATTACGGTGTTGGAAGGTGTAGGGCTACAGGTCTACTGACACAGGTGCTCCAAGAAGTATGTACAAGGATATTCGTGCTCACAACGTTGAGCACATCAAAAAATTATATGCACCTGTCAATTAACAGAGGCCTGGTGTGCCCATGCAATAGACTATCATGTGTAGTCATTTTTTAAAAGGAGGCGGATCTCTAGATGCTGATTGAAAATGATCTCCAAGACGTATCACTAGATAGAAAAGTGGAAAGTGCATTTGTGATGCTTCCACTTGTGTTTGTTAAAATATCCTGAAGGAATTTACTCACTGTATTAGCCTTTTCCCTTGCTTTTACTTTTTGTTTTGGTTTCTTTGCTGTGGTCTCGGTGGTTGCATTAAGATTTATACAGTGGGTCTGTTTAGGAATAATTGAACAAACATTAGTTGAGCGCCCACTATATGCCAAGCAGGTGCTAGAATCTAATACGCTATTTCCTTTAGCTCTGTGACACAGTGGTTACTATTCCTATTTCACAGTCAAAGAAAACGAGACTTGATGACTTGCTCAGGGTCACACAACTAGTCTACCTGACCCAGTGGTAACATGCCCTTACCCTTCCAGCCCAGCACCTCTGTCAAGGGCAGGGTTTGCCCATGCATTTCCCTGTGTCTCCTCTTGGTATGCAGACTGTGCTGTGGCACCGCGCAGAGGCGCCATGGTCTTTGAGGAACTCTGGCTTTCTGGCTTTGAGGGAGCCTGGCCAGTCCATCCCCGCACCCCTGCAGAGGTGTGGAATGACAAGGTATTGTCACAGACATGTCAGGGAGCAGGAGTTGGCAGGCCTGTCTCTCACCTGCCCAGGAAACACACACTGTCTGCCTGCCCAGGTGGGAGAGCTGGGGCCCACCTGTTCCAATGGCCTCTCCACCAGCAGCTGCGTTTCTGCCCCTACTTCAGGGCTGCAAGGAGGAGAGAAGCTCCTCTCATCAGGACAGCCTCAGTATCAAGACAAGCTGTGTTTTGTCTAAGACAGAAGGCCAGAATTTAGTTACTTTTATCGTTTTGGGAGATTCAACTGTTTTAATGAAACGAGGGGACCTTGGGGCTGGTGGCATCACAGATAAGGGAGTGTGGAAAGCGGCAGCAGATGGGTGACCTTGTTCTGCTTATTAACTCCTTTCCTTCCCCTCTGCCCTTCCACAGCCCCTCCCTTGATTTCATTTTCTAGTCCAAGGTTTTAACAGCAGGAGGGGAAGGAATAATTAGCACAGCCAAACCTTGGGAAAATGCTGCTTCAGGGCAATCCACATGTGCTCAGCCGATCCATGGCCTTCAAGCAGAGCCCAGCTGGACACTACCCAAAGCCAGGCCCACATCCACGTGGGGAAGAAGGCAGCCAGCCTGGCACCCACAGGGACAGAGGCTTAGGCCATCTACAGGGCCAGCCTGTCTGTCTGGGCCGAGGCTCTCTAGGAGCTATTGATCCAGGTGGCTCAGCAAGGAAGAGATCTGCTAATTCTCACCAGTGCTAACTCAGTCCTGTTCAACAAGCATTTATTGAGTGCCTGTTTTGGATCAAACCCTATACTAGGGCCCTATACTAGGGCTTTGAAGAGGAATAAGACCTGTCCCCACAGAAGAACCAACTTGTGATAGTTTTGGTCGACAGAGCCCAACAGGGAACCTACACAGGGCCCAGAAGGGAGTTACCGGAATAGGCTAAGAGCAGGAAATGGGCCCAAGGTCCCAAACCATAGGGGCCATTTGGCCTTCAGGGGCCCAAGATCTGCTCAGAAATAGGGAGGGGAAAGAATCAGAGCCAGGGGAGAATGTGGACAGGCCAGGAAGGTAAGATTCTATTCCATTATTCCCTAAGGCCGTTTGCATTTCTCATATGATCATCCTTTCCCCTGCCCCCAGATTATTATAGGGATACAAATATTTTGGTTACATGGATTGCTTTTGTACCCCTTGAGTCAAAGTTATAAGTGTGCCCATCACCCACATAGGGTACATTGTACCCGTTAGATGTGATTTCACCCATCCCTTCCTCCCCCCACCACCAGTCTGATTTCCGTTGTGTTTTACTTCCATCTGTGCACCATACTATCTCTCCTAATTTTTGGTTTGAAAATGTATTTTCCTGAAATGAAAGTCATGTGAGAAGGTATGTGCATGTTAATATGCTTGAAAATCTACTGCCTCTAACCAGTTCTACCTCTGACTCACACCCTGAGAAGTTTCTATACCACACATGTCCACTACTTCTGTGCATGTAGTTGGAGGCCTGCTGTGGATGCGTAGTTTTGAGGGTTCTGTAGCTGACATACTTAAAACATGAGACAACTTCATTGGCTTATATGTAAGGAGATTATGATATGCATTAAGTGCATTTTTTTTAAAAAACAATCATATCGCCATGTAAATAATTTTTCAAGTCCTCACTGGGGGAAATCCTTGGAAATTTTCAAGTAAGAGAGTTTTATTTACTTGGTATTATTGGTTTACAATCCGTTCTACACAAGTGCCTGCACAAAAACTTTGTTTTAACTAAAATATGTATCATACACTTCTCTGTCTTTTTAAAGAGTGTGCTGAATATTCTTTTGATGATTCAGGGTATTATTAATTTAATAATGATTATACTTCAACACTGCACAACATACGCCTCCAAATGCTACTGAAATGCATTGAGCTATTTTCCTTTACACTAACGCTGAATTATTACGGGCTTTTAAAATTTTTTATGCTTCTTTTTTATAATTTTTTTTTGCCTCTTTTTCTCAAGTCAAGCTATAACATCTAAAAATTTCTTTCCATATTCCAATTTATAGCACCTACTTTGCTGCTGATATCGATAATAATAATATTAATAGCTATTTATTAGACAGTTACCACATACTTGGCACTGTACTAAGCACTTCATGAAGATTTCTTATTTAGTCCTGACAAATTCCCTATAAAGCAGTACTTGTCCATGTTTACAGATGAGGACATGGAGGCTCAGAGAGATGAATGAACTTGCCCTTGTTCACATAGCTGGAGGCAGGAGGGGAAGCTCTGCTGTGCGAGTTCGGAGCTCATGCCATTGACCATTCTGTTGTACCGGTCCTACTCCAGCCAGGGCTACCCGACAATCAAAACCAGGTACACTTTCTGAGCTAAGAGCTCCGAGGCTCTGGGTGAGGATCTGTGAAGCTCTCCAATTAGTAAAGTCTCTGAGCTTTAATGGGTGTCCTTTCTTCGCTGACTTCCTTGTGCTCGAGAATGGGAGAATGGTTCGAATAGCCAAGATTGCTGAGAAAGGGCAGCTGGATCACGCACGTACTATCTTTCCCCAGAATGGTAGCTTGCCCTTGGGCAGCACCCGTCCTAGAATCTGTCCAGAAACATAACTTAAAGCCCAATATTTATTTTACAGCAACTCTGTGACACACTCCTGTTAGTAGGCATTATTATAACAGTTTTACAACTTTAAAAACCAAACGCCAAATGAGAATTCACAAGAATTGTGGACGCTCATGCTGACCCCAACACTCCTTCGACCCATTGTCCCAAACTGTAGGGACCACTTGGCCCTCGGAAGCCCACGATCTGCTCAGATATCTTTAGGCAAATATTTGATCTCCTTTTCTTTTTCACTGTTCTTCCATTCCTTCCACATTTGCTTATTGACAATGTGGGAGGCCCGACGCCAGGCACCAGCGTCAGCTTCCTTCCCTTCCATGCATCTGTTCTCGTGGAGTCAGAAGGGGACACGGGCTGGGCGAAGGGGATGATGTTATATCATCGCCTTCTCGGCAATTGGCAACTCCATTCTTCTGGCTGTTCAGGCCAAAGCCCTTGGCGTCATCCCCAACTCTTCTCTCTCTTTCTCTCATATGCCACCTCTGATCCATCCGTCAGAAAAGCCTGTCAGCCCTACCCCTCACACACACCCAGAATCCGACCCCCCCTCATCGCCTCCATGGGCACCACCTGGCCCACGCCATCCTCAATCTCCTACATTTTGGCAATGGCCTCCCTCCCCCGACAGCTCCCCCAGTCTTTATACTACAACAATAGCCAGAGTAGCTCCTTTAAAAGTTAAGCCAGACTGCATCACCCCTCTGCTCAAAACCTTCCCAAGCCCCCCAGTTCATGCAAAACAAAAGTCGAAGTTCTTGTGAAGGCCTGCCCCTCCCCACCCATCCCATCATCCCCTCCTTTCCAGCCACTCCAGGGCACCAGCTGGTGACAGTTGTATATGTATCTCTCCTCAGTTCAGTTTTTGTTTTCGTTTTTTTAATGTCAAGCTTTTTCCCTGCAAATGAGCACTAAGATACTGTACAGAGCTTCCTGGCGGCCCTTGGAAGCCCTGGCAGTGCCTGGCTTTCCTCACACACCAGCAAAGAGGTCTGGCACTTGGCCTCTCCCTGCCACCTGGACGGCCCCCACCTCGGCCCTGGGCTCCTCCCTGCACGCAGCAGGTGTGCCAGCCGCCAGGGCCCGCCCCTCCCCCTAAGGCCACAGCAAACATTGGTGGCGACAGTAAGGACACATTTTCTTTTTCTATTTGCTGTGGGTGGCAGGATGCCCAGGACCGGCCCAGTGCTGGCATTTTGGGGAGAAATTCCGGACTGAAGAGACACCTAGAGAAAAAGGGAGGCATGAAACCCCTGCAGGTTTCAATAGTGGCCGATAGAAGCAGGCTGAAAACAGGCAGGGGAACAGGAGCACTGAGGGCGGGCTCAGGCCCAAACGAAGCCAGATGAGAGAACATCTACCCTAATCAGAGCTGGGCATCTGGCACTGGGCTCCTTCACAGGCCAGCCTGCTGCTGCCTCAGTCACCCAACGAGGGGCCAATACCTGGGCGCCAGGCAGCTTCTGCCCACCAAGGCCAAGCTCCTGCCCCTGTCTCCCTACTTGGCAACCACCGGGGCTAAGGAGGGGCTGGTCAGCAGCCAGACCAGGTCTTCCCAATAATGGATCTCAGGCCCGTCGCACAGCACTCTGCACACAGTAAGCGCCCCATACGTGCCTGTCCCGCAGAGTCCCTCGTTTCCTGCCTCCCTGCTCCAACCCCCTTTTCTTTTGAGTTGGGACCCAGGAGACCCACCCCGTCTGTTTTCTCAGGTCCCATTCCTCTGGATGCACAAACGGCCACTTCCCCTTCTTGCCTTCTTGTCCTTTTGGAGGGACAAAGGGGCCCAGCTCCCAGAAACACCGTCTCCTGGAGTCAGGAGAATTCCTGGAATGGGCAGGGACGCCGCCTGAAACGGAGAAAGGAGAAGGCTAGGTGAAGGCGGAGGGGAGCAAGGCCAGATCAAAGGGAGGCTGGACAGGGTCAGGCATGAGGACCGCCAGCAGGGAGATAAATGAGGCTCCTGAGGGGTCAGCAGGGGGACAGCCGTGCCTGCTCGCAGATGGGTGACAACGCAGGCGCAGGCGTGGACAGACGCTCCTGGCAGGGACACAATAGATGGAAAAGATAAGAGGAGGTGTAAATTAATGGAGGAAAGGATCGCCAGAGATAAGGGCATCTCCTGGCAATTAAAAACCTCTAGCCTTGCCATCTCCAAGGTTGGTGGTGCCCCAGTCTGTCCTGGTCCCAGGTGGGGTGGAAAGTAGGGCCCAGGATGGGGCAGAAATGGAGCCAGTTAATTATTAGCTCCCAGCGAGGAGCTGACTCATCCTGGTCCCCAGGCAGGAGGAGTGCCTGAGCCAAAGTCACCCCGATGAGGTAAGTGACCCGCCCAGCTCAGGAAGAGCCAGTGGTAACCTCGGGCTTCCAATAGGGATCTTCGCTTCTTAGGCTGGCCAAAGTAGGCCGTTTTCACATTTTCAGGTTTTTGTTGCTGGTTGTTGGTGGTGTTAATTGCGGTGGTTGTTTCGAATTTTGGTTCTAAAATTCTAAGCTCTTTCTCAAATACTTATTGTACTTGAACTTGACCTTTTAGTCCCACATCCAAAAAGGGTGCTTGATGGCATTTTCTAGAAAGGTTCATCTGCCTACTTTCAGAGCTCATTAAATAGCCAGTGGTAAAGACAATAGATTCTAGGGCCAGGCTGCCTGGGGGCATGCCCTGCCTTGTCCCTCTGCTTCCTGTGTGACTTAGGGCAAGATGCTTGACCTCTCATCAGGTGGTTGTGTGTACCTAGCTCATAATAAGGGCTCGACAAGTACTAGCTATTATTATTATTAATTATCATCACATCATCATTTTAACTATTGTCACCTTTCCCCACAATCTGGGAGCAATGCCCTGAAATAAGCATAGATTTCTTTTCAAAAATCCCATTTCCTGTCTAAGAACTTCAGAGCACTCCTATTCCCTCAGCACAGATGCGTGTGGCCTTCTCCTAAGACAGCCGTTTCAGAGTGTGGTACAAAGACACCAGAACCTCCAGTGTTAGCCGCGGGGGATGGGGGAGGTGATGCCAGGCTCACCTGCGTGCTGTCTGTAAATCCCTGCATTCTTCCCCACTCCTCACATCCAGTCCAGCACAGATCCTGCCTAGACAACCTCCGAAATAAATCCAGACTCCATCCGTTTCTCTTCTTCTCCACTGCCATGCCCCCACCCCGTCAAAGCCACCATTATCTCCCACCTGAACTGCTGAAAGAGCCCCCGACTGTCCCCCCACTCCGACATTGACTCTTACCTCCACCACATTGACTCTTACCTCCACCGCCCAGTGTGTTTTACACGCAGCATGTACGGTGACACTTTAAAAACTGTGACTGCAGAAACTACGTCGCTCTCCTGCTTACACCCCACCACCCGCGCCAGAGGCTCCCCACTGCACTTCAGATAAAATCTCAAATTCTTAGCGGGCTCGAAAGTCCTGTGTGACTGGGCCCCTGCCCGCCTCCACAATCTCATCTGGAGCCATGCTCCTCCTTGTCGACTACACTCCAGCCTCACCGGCTTCCTTTCAGTTCTTCAAACACCCCTTCTTCCTCTTCAAAGGGTCAACTCCTTTTCAAGTCTGAGTGTCAATGGCATTTCTTCAGAGAGGCCTACCCTGGCCGCCCTGCCTAAACACCTCCCCAGCCCGCCCCTCCTTACTCTCTTTCACTTCATTTTCTTCCTAGTGTTAATTTCTGTAATCAAATATTTATTTGTTTGTTAATTTGGTTTGGGGGTTTTTTATTTGTTTTTGTCTCTGCCGTCATGCTTCACCAATGTGAAGACAGAGGCTTTGTACTAACGCTGAAGAACTGTGGAATACAAATACTTTGATCTCCACCATTTGAGACCCTGGAGGGAAGGCAGGGAAAGGAGGGAGATGGAGGGAGAAATCCATAGATTTTAAAAATTGGACTCCAAGGTGGCAGAGTAAAGACAGTTCCATTTGCTTCTCTTCTCAAAATATTATAAATAAATAAATAAAATCCCAAAACAAAGAAAACAAGGAATTAACACAAAATTAGAATTTCAGTGAAACTAAAAGATCTGAAGCCCTCCTCCCTCAAAATATAGGAAGAATAAAAGCTGATGGAGAAATGGTAAGTGACTCAGCACAAAGGAGGAAAATCAACTGAAATATCTGTAGGGTATGATATATGCGATGGGAAGCAATGCATTTATTATGCAAAATCCCAGAAATGCTCGAGTATTGGAAGCAGCAATTAATGCAGAAGGTAGGTGTAAGAGAGTGGTGATAGAAACAGAGGTATTGTTTGAAAGTTTGTGTAAGAAGCAGCCAGGTCCCCACGTCTACACTGCAGTCAGGCAAACACCCCTCACCATCGCCTTTCCTCTACTCCATAATTCTGCAGAATGAAACTAGAGATATGTTCCCTGGAGAAACTAAATAAAAGAAGCTCTATCCAGGAAGTTCTACTTCCAAATACAAGGAATTCCAGCAAAAGATAAAAAAGATAATGGGTGAGAGGCAATTATCAAAGAAATAGTACAAGAAGATCTGAAGGACACGAGTCTCTGGATTGAAAAATCCAGTGCCAAGCACACAGAATGAAGAAAGATCCACGTCAAGACAAATCATCATCAAATTTCACAAATAAATGAATAAAATATTCTAAAACCTTTTAGAGAGAAAATACAAGTAATATTTAAGGGATCATGCGTGAAAATAGAATCAAAATTTTGAATAGCATCATTGAATGCTAGAGGATAAGTAATATTCTTAAAATTCTGAGTATAAATTATTTTCTACCTGGAATTTTATAGACAGCCAACCATTAACCAAGTGTGAGAGTAATATAAAGACATATTTTAGATGTTTAAAGAGACTTTCAAAAATGTACTTCCTATGCACCCCTCCTCAGGAAGGTACTGGAGTATTTGTTCCACAAAAATGAAGAAGTAAATCAAAAGAGAGTGACACATGGATCCAGCAAGCAGGGAATACAGCAGAGAGGGGCAGGAAGGAAAATCTCAGGATGGGAGTACTGACATCATCTATAAAACCATGGGCCGTTCAAATTGGAGCAGAAAGTCAAAGCCTCTAGTAGAAAACATTATTGAGAGGCGCTTTCACTTAGAAGTAACAGAGGTATTGGTGGGTGAGGGAAAACTTACACATTTTAAAAAAATTAAGCAGATAAAATAAACCAACCAGATACTAACTCTAGGAAAAACAAAATTTGAACAGAAAAGGAAACATGATCAAAGTGCACCACTTGGTTTAGTAGTGAATAGGATTTACAAATCCCTAACAACAAGAGTCTGAAAATGCATATAATCAGAATAGGGATATAATTTTATGAGACTAAAGAGAGAGAAAGAAGTGTTTAAATGAGCTATTATTCCATAATAGGAAGCCAATAATTAACATCTAAAATTGATGAATCAAGAATATCCATATTATTTAGAAATATGAATGTAGGAGAGAGACTTCCAGTTTTGTCACAATTCAATAATAAGTTTTGGACTTACTCTATCACCTTAAATAACTATAAAAATAAACAAAATATATGATGTAACTCTTTTTAGGCATCATACAGACAATAGCACAGGATGTGGTCCTTGAGAGAAAGGAAATATACCAGGTGAGATACACATTCACCCCAGTTTTCTGCCTGAGAATACTTCCCAAACCAAGGCAAAGGAAAGTGGAGCCAAATAGAAAGCAACCATCTTTCTGGGTGAAGGAAACAGATTGGAGTACAGGGTTGCCAAGGCAGCAGACAGAATTTCTTGGAGGGATAACAGAGAGGAGGTAACTGTGAAGAGAACTTCCATAAATCTGCATAGGGGTCTCCTTGCATCTTCAGCTGAATACAGGCGGAGAACAAAATTCTGCAAGGTATGGCAAGAACAGTTCTGGGGATGTGTGAGCTAAACACAGAGATTCTGGAGACCGAACAGTGCTGGAACAATTGGCATTCTAACCAGTCAGACTGGAAAGATTTCACTGAAATCCCAAGTGTTCAGTTGAGACTCCAGAAAGCCACTGGAAAAAATGGCTACTCTAGCCTTAGAGTAAAACCTAACAAAAACTTAAATGAAGCCTTAATGTGACCAGATTGATTCATCAGAAAAATAACTTTCTTCCAGAACAAAATTCAACCCACAAAAAATTTCAAACAATAAATCCAAACTATCAATAAATAGAGTCCATGATGTCCAATAAATTATCAAAAATTATTAGACATGTGAAAAGCAAGAAAGTATGACACATAACCTGGGGGGAAAATATAGAAACAAGCTTAGAGATGACACAGATGGTAGAATTGGCAGGCAAGTACTTTTTAAACAGCTATTATAAATATGTTTAAAGATTATAAACAAAAAGATTGACACAATGAGTGAACAGATGGGTGGAATCATAGCATAAAAAATGAAACCTATAAAAAATAACCAAACAAATTCTAGAACTGAAAAGAAATTAATATCAATTGAGAAATAAAAATTTCACTGGATGAGTTTAAGAGCATATTGGAAACTAAGAATAAAGCATTAGTGACTGCATGATAGGTCAACAGAAACTGTCAATACAAAACAGAGCAAAAAAGACTAAAAAAAGTGAACAAAGCTTTAATGTCCTGTGGGACAATATAAAGTGATCTAACATACAGCTAATTAGAGCCTCAGCTATAGAAGATCAGAAGAGAAAAACAATTGAATATGGAATGGCCAAAAATTTTCTAAATTTGATGAAAATGTCAGCTGATATATCCAAGAATCTCTATAAACTCCAACCAGGATAAAAACAAAGAAAATCACACTAAGACACATCATGATCAACTTATCAAAAAGATAAGATCAACTTATCTAAAGATAAAGAGAAAATCCTGGCCAGGCACAGTGGCCCACACCTGTAATCCTAGCATTCTTTTGGGAGGCCAACGTGGGAGGATTGCTTGAGGTCAGGAATTTGAGACCAGCCTGAGCAAGAGTGAGACCCCGTCTCGACTAAAAATAGAAAAATTAGCCAGGTGTCGTGGTGTATGCCTGTAGTTCCAGCTACTCCAGAGGCTGAGGCAGATGAATTGCTTAAGCCCAGGAGTTTGAGGTTGCTGTGAGCTAGGCTGACACCACGGCACTCTAGCCAGGGCAACAGAGTGAGACTGTCTCAAAAAAAAAAAAAAAAGCAACTGTCCTGTTGACCCCAGCCAAAATTGCTGATGCGCAGAATTGTGAGTAAATACAATAGCAGTTATTTTAAGCCAATAAATTTGGCTGGTTGGTTATGCCGCAGTGGTTAACCGATACACATGGGATGATCTGGCCCTCACAGGAGCATAAAAGCATGCTTTGGAACCCCATCTTTTTTCTAAGATTCTAAGTTTATACTAACTGAGCCATATGTGACTGGCCCAGCAGTTTTGTAGCATCATCAGACCTTCCCATCTTGAATGCAGACTATCTTCCCTCAACTCCTAATATGACCTGAATAATAGGACTTGGTCTCCCACTCTTTTTTTTTTTTTTTTTTTGAGACAATCTCAGGCTGTTGCCCTAGGTAGAGTACAGTGACATCATCACAGCCCATCAAACTACTGGGTTCAAGTGATCCTCCCACCTCAGCCTCCTGAGTGGCTGGGACTACAGGTGCAAACCACCATGCCCGACTAATTTTTTTCTATTTTTGGTAGAAACAATGTCTCCCTCTTGCTCAGGCTGATCTCAAACTCCTCACCTCAAGCGATCCTCCTGCCTCAGCCTCCCAGAGTGCTAGGATTACAGGCCTCCCACTGCTCCTGGCCAGTCTCTGACTTTTGAGTCTTTATTTTAAAATTTTATTTAGGGCCAGGTGTGGAGGCTGAGGCAGGAAGATTGCTTAAGCCCAGGAATTCAAGGCTGCAATGAGTATAATCAGACCACTACATTCCAGCCTGGGCAACCGAGCAAGACCTTGTCTCTAATAATTTAATTAAGCAAATAAGTAAATTTTTATTTAATATTTGAATAGGTAATGCATGAACATGCTAAAAAAAACTAACAATTGTGTATTAGCTTTCGGTCAGAGAAACAGAACAATTAGGCGGTTATTATACACACACACACACAGAGTAGGGGATTTGGTATAACAATTATGCAATTGCAGGAGATAGTTAAGCAGTCTGGGCAAGGCAATTGTCCTGACACCTAATGCTAGAGTTTCAAGTCCACAAGAAGATAGAGGTAAAGTAGGGGAGAACAAGGACAAGCCAGAACCTACAAGTGTGCCAGGAGCATGGACTGAAAGGTGTCAATTCTTGCCGCCTCTGACTTTGGTGTCCTGTGGAAGAAGCTGGTACCCTTATCACGTAGCTAAACACAAGAATCAGAAAAGCTGAGACAGGATCCAAGGGAAGATGGAGCCGTTGTGGGACTGGCTGCTGCCACTGCAACCGGGGCAGCCAACAGATAAGTGAAAATGTGTGTGAGTTACAAAACAGCTTCTGCCTCACTTCCACCCTCCAAAGCTCACACGGTTGTCTCTTTGGGAGCCTAAGCTAACTGGAAACACTCAGGAAAGCAAATTCTGGGAAATGTAGTTCAGCCTAGCCAAGCTGACACACTGTAAAGCCGCCACCCATGCAAAAGGGTTCACACTGAAAACATCGCCCTTCCACCTTAGTTTCTCAGTTTCCCTGCCCCCAAACAGCCATTATCAATATCAGTTTCTTGCATTTTCTTCCTGAAATATTCTATGCACATACAAATATACACAAATATCCAGCAACTGCTTTATTTTACATTAAAGACCACCTACTATACGTGCTGCTCAATATCTTGTTTTTTTTAACTAAACAATATGTCTTGGAAATTTTTCCATACGAATAAACAAAGATCTGCCTTTTTTTTTTTGAGACAGAGTCTCACTCTGTTGCCCGGGCTAGAGTGCCATGGCGTCAGCCTAGCTCACAGCAACCTCAAACTCCTGGGCTCAAGCGATCCTTCTGCCTCAGCCTCCCGAGTAGCTGGGACTACAGGCATGCACCACCATGCCCCGCTAATTTTTTCTATATATTTTTAGTTGTCCAATTAATTTCTTTCTATTTTTAGTAGAGACGGGGTCTCGCTCTTGCTCAGGCTGGTTTCAAACTCCTGAGCTCAAACAATCCGCCCGCCTCGGCCTCCCAGAGAGCTAGGATTACAGGCGTGAGCCACCGCGCCTGGCCGATCTGCCTTTTTTTTAACAGCTGCATAGTATTCCTCTGTGTGGATGTACTATGATCTGTTAAACTAGACCTTTATTCATTTAGATTATTTTGAAAGTTTGCTGTTTTATATAGTCCTACAAAGAATAGCATTGCACAAGAGTAGATATCTTTGTAATTGGTGCTCATTGTCAACTTGGTGTGATATCAGCCAAAATTGAAGCCAGAGTGAGAGATGAATGGTGCCAATCAGTGTACATGGGCTGCAGTTGCAATAAAGTTGCTCTCAGACACTCAATCTGCTCTAATGGCATTTTAAATGCATTTTACATCTTCTATGCACCTGCACCGTTTTTTTTGTCTTTGACCTTGCTCATGGGCTGCATCTGACACTGTTGTGTAGGGGCCCGGTAAAGTATTAATAATATCTCCAATGAACAGTAACTAACGAGCAATTCAATATTTGTGGGATCATTCTGTAAAATGCTCATTAGTAAAAATTTACTTAATGATAATCATCAAAAACATAGTAGCATGGAAATCTATTGACAGATAAAACAAGTGGATGACAAAGCTGAAAAATCATTAATTGTTCTGCCATCTTACTGTTAAATTTTCCAAGCAGGCCCTGCGACTATCAGATGGAAGACAAGGTGTTTGAGCAAAGCAATGTGACACCCGCAAAGGCGGATTGGCCCGTTTCTTTTCCCAAGAACATTTCCATTGATTTTTCCATTCTTGAGTGTTTGCTTAAAGGCCCTTCATCCCAAAAGGTTTTATAAGTATCATATTCATTTCGTTCACACTTTTAAAAGACGTGGCCTTTTCTGGAGAGAAAATATTTTTCTTTCAAGAGCCACTATTTTAAAATATAAGCATAGCATGTCTTTACTCTTATAGCATAATGGCAGGGAAACAAGACATGTACCCAAAGGATGAACACAGAGTCACTCACAATAGAACACCCCAAAGAGTTTGTGGTACTGTCCTAAGAAAAGCTTCAAAGAGCAGAGAGCGCTCAGAAAAGCGTGACCTCTCTGTCGCAGAGCCCTTTTCTGGTCCTCCAGGCTCCTGCCATCTTTAACAACCTGTGGCTCTAGAAGGACACTGGACATATTTCCTGGACAGTATGTCAGAAGGTCCAGATCCCAGAGAGTCAAGTTTTTGAGCCAGAAAGAAGAGCAGTCTCAAGAAATAGTGGATGTTTCTTTCAGGCAGAACAAGATATAAAACCATGAAAATATAAAAGCATGAAAAATATAAAAGCATGACTCTGGGTGGGAGTCAGATTAGGAGACCCTGAAATGCCAGACGTATGAGAAGTAAAGTTACTCCACACAAGAATAGGCCCCAAAGAGTGACTCCATATGAAAATGCCTGATTAGAGAGCTTGGAAGGAAGGAATATTAATAGCCATTGTATAAACGGGGACACTCAAGCCTGGATGAGAAATATTAGAACTTGAGAGTGGCTGATTTCCAGGTCTGTGCTTAAGCTATCTAGCGAGCTTGGCTACTTACAGGGCTCAAAAGATTTACAAACACATTAGGAAGGCCCAGCAGAGCCAAAAGCCAGGCGTGCTCCCCAGACCCAGGCCTGGTCTGCTTCATGGCGGGGCTGCAGCAAGACGGATCCGTTGGCCTCCAGCCCCGTCGTGAATCAACACGAGTGAGAATGCTTCGCAAGCTGCGTCCAAACAAGCTCCCACCGGGGCCTACAGACCATCTCCTAATTGATAGGCTCTTGGCCCACATCTAAGAATAAAAATGTTTGCAACAATGAAAGGAAGACAGGGATCTTGGCAGGGGAGGGGGCTCCCAATGAAAGCAGAAGGGAAAATTATGATGGGAAGATGGGTCCAGGTCTCAAATTAGCTGACTGAGCAATAACTCAAACCTTTATTTATTTGTTCACATCAGATGGGAACAACCACATACATTTGATTCCTGCTTTTGTAATCCAGTTTACACGACCAAATCTGAGAAGACAACAATGTTGATAGGTTTCAAAAATACAGACAAATCTCCATCAGTTAATATTTTGTGAGTGCCAGCTTGCTTCAGAGTGAGTGCTGGGTATGGGCAGGGCTGGGAGAGCTCACCAGAGGAGGAAGGGGCGGCCCAGACGGAGGTGGAGAGGAGTCTGCCCCGGCAAGATGGTTTCTGGGCCCCTGTCACTCTGAGGTTCCTAAATGCACACACCATCTCAGAACTCCTTTTCTTCTCTTCACTTTCAGAGCATTCAGCACCACAGACCAGAAAGGGCTCGGGGTTGCTGTCTAAAGTGCTGGCAGATCAGAAGAGAGGGTGCCAAGAGCACAGAAAACAAGAGGCTACATTAGACTAATCAGGAACAAGGCTTCAGGAAATTTGGAATCTTTCATTTGTTTTTACATTCGATGTGTTTTCCTGTTGCCCATCTTTTGGCATACATTTTGGCCTGATAATGTCTTCATGTTCTAGAGAAATTTGTAAGAAGGAACATTAGTCTTCAGAGACCAGTTATCAGGACAGTCAATGATACCTCTATCAACAATTGTTCTTAAAATGTGTAAGTTGGCTTTTTGGAACCTATGATGCCTCATAATAGAAATAGTGTTACAAATGGAGATTTAGGCCCCTGTGCTAGCTCAAAAGGCCTATTTAATAAAGTTCCTAAATATCATGTGTGCATTTGCAATGAAAAACATATAATATTAGAAATGATTTTTTGGCAAATTATGGTGTTTTAATGGTGGATTACACTTGTATAATGAAATTACAAAGGCTGCCATGGGAAATTAGCTTGTTACAGTGTTTTCAGGGCAAAAGATGTTTTAATTCCATCTTAGAACTTGCAACTTGGGAGAAAGTCACAAAACACACACACGCACACGCACACACGTGCTGCCTCAGAACATGCCCATTCGGGGAATATTTTTTTTCTGGGCCACTCTAGTGGGAGAATAAGGCTGGTGGTTCTTGTGTGCAGGATGTTTCCGCATCAGAGATTTTTAATTTGGACAACAGCCTATTTAAGTTTTTAAATGGTAAGAGAAATGTTAAGTCAAATGTATATCTTTCCTACTACATTTCTTCCTAAGGCTTAAATCTTACATTGTTGCCACACCAGCCAGCAGTTCCATCAGAAAGGCAGCAGAGCAAGCTGGTCCCACTCCTGGCTCAGCTACTTCCCAGCTGTGTGACTTTGGACCAGCAACCTCATTTACCTAGTCCTTAACTTATTCAAATTAAAAATGGGAATGGGCCTGGCATGGTGGCACTCGCCTGTAGTCCCAGCTACTCAGGAGTCTGAGGCAAGAGGATCACTTGTGCCCAGGAGTTGGAGGCTGCAACGCGGTAGGCTCAGGTCTATGAGTAGCCACTGCACTCCAGTCTGGGCAACATAGCAAGACCCCAACTCTAAAAAAAAATGAGGATGGTAATATCCGAGATGTCATCCTCATGGAGTCGTGGTGAGCACTAAATGAAATAATAATACTGTCTTCTTTTTGTGTAATACTTTAGTGTTTTAAACGCATTCACACATTTTACTCTCCTGCTAATTCAGGCAAAAAAAAAAAAACTATTTAGACTTTAACACCCTCCAGGAGGCCAAAACAGAGGGAAATAAGTAATCGTCCCAGGTACATGGCAACTCCCATGTCCACCCACCACGCCACTGCCCACTCCCTCACCTTGTTTCCTAAAACCAGCGGGTACCAGGAAAAACGCTGTATTTTTTGTTTCTTCTTCACTAACTCTTTGAAATTCATAACGGAGCCCAAAGTTTTGATTGTGGACAGAGTTAAGCAGAATGTTATTCTCACACAATTTTACAAACAAGTTTCCCCACATCAACAATGACGCGCACAGGATCTAAGCCAGTTGTACCCATTCAGATATCAGATGTGTTTAACGGGCCCTTGGAAAGCCAGATCCCCTCTTCTCCTCCGCGTGGCACCGCACACGGCTGCCCTGATGCCCACGACGTGTTCGATCCTTGCCTGCCTCTCTCCGTGGTCACTCTCAACTCACACCTGGGTGGAGACACACACCAACTACACCAAGTGGCCGTGACTCCAGCAGTGAGACCAACTCGACGGCCTAGTCGCTTAGTCAATCATAAATCATTGTTAGTCTCGCCTACTCCTTAACTCAGAGTTTGCCCTTCCCAAAGCAAGTCCACGCCCGCCCCAGCCCCGCTCAAACACAGGTCTGCCGGGAAGCCTAGGGGGAGAGAACAGCAGCACCCGGCCAGGGCCTGCGTTATCACCCGTCGGCAGAACAGGGCTGGCTCTTGTTTTCCTTTCTGCCGAGTGTGAGCTGGTCCCCGTGTACAGTACCAGGCGGTGTAAAAGGTGGCTGCCGTCCCCTCTGTTTGTGAGGGCTGTTGACACAGGGTGGGGGCTGGTGATGCAGGCTGATTCCTGCCCTACTTTTCTGATAGCCGTAAATGAGAGAAACAGTGCGGGCCCCTTGGCCCTGAGCTCTGAAGTTCCATCTTTCTGGGAGGGAGGCTTTCTGCATCCTGGGAAGAGCAGTGCTATCCCCTCCAGTAGAACAACGTGCAAGAGAGAGTGTGTCAAAGAAAAGGAGTTTTTGTGAAATATCACATCCAACTGGTACCACAGAGGAAAGGCACTAGGAACTTGAGAATTGCTACATAGCAGAAGGCCTGTGACTCTTCCGCCAAACCCTTTTCTCACCACGGGGCCTGCAGATTAAGGAAGGGCTGTCATCCAACCTGAACTTTAGCTTTAAGGCCAGACCATGCCTTGAAGTATCTTACGTTTTCTATAGTCATTCGCATGACACATGGATTTTTGAGAGATCCCATTGGAAGTTACTTGGCTTTGCCGCCTGTGGTCCCTCTGAGAGTAATAAATACAGTATTCCACTCCACTTAAAAATGCCACACAGCCACGTCACCTGATTCAGGGCTCTTTGGCATGTACTTTGGCAACTAACCTAAACTTCTCTTTCCTACCTTAATTTTCCATTCTCTTGTGGCACAGTTGTGTATCTGTAAGCTACTTGAAATTCATATTAGAAAGAGTTGAGCCATAAGTCAAAAGTAAAATACTTCTAGAAAGGAGATTTATATGCCTTTCCAGGATGGGATTTCAAACAATTGTAGGGGAAGTTTCTTCAAACGGTTTGAAGACTTTATAATGGAGGAGCTTGGAATTAGAACCAGGTTTCAGGGACCTTGGGAAATTGGGAGGGGTATAATTTTCCTTCAGGTAAAAATACAAGTCATAACTCCAGGTCTTCTCTGAGCTAGCTTGGGCTTGGGGCTCAGGCTCAAACCCCAGTCCCTTCACTTTCTAGCTTGTACGCTGGGCAGGTGGCCCAACCTCTCTGAGCCGTGGTTTTGCTCTCCATGAATATGCAGGACACATCCACAGAGGGTTATTGACTGCATGCATGTGACCGCGCCTAGCACGGCAAACCGGGGGTTGATGGATTTTCTTCTCCTTTCTTCTGTTTTCAAGCTACTCTCTCTTTTTCAGCCTGCAACCACGTATTTTCTTTAAAATATATCAGACAGGCCAGAAAGCAAATAGCCACCAATAGAAAGAGCATTTTGTTCACTGGTCTTTTTAGCATGGGAACTAATGTAGTGGTTAAGAGAGCAGTTTATGGAGCCAGTCAGTCTGGATTCAAATTCCTGCTCCACTGACAAGCTCTGGGCCTTGGGCCAATTACCTAATCTCCCTAGGCCTCAGTTTCTACATCTGCAAACTGGGGGTAGTATTGTAGACATCATATATGTTTGAAGAACCGAAGGAGATAATCCAAGTGAAGTGCTTTATTTAGTGTTTGGCCCGTAATAAGCACCCAAGTAATGTTAGCTGTGATTAATATTTATTACATTGTAATTATTGTTGTGATCATTATTGGTTTTGTTGCTGTTGTAATATGTTATCACCATTACCCAGATTGGGCACAACAGAAGATTTGTTCAACTTCTTGAATCTCAGACTTACTTTCTTAATCTTTATTAATAATAGTAGTAGTATTGATAAAAAAATTTCCCCTCTCTACCTCCTATGGGTCATTAGCAATGTGATAGATAATAGTATGTGTTATTACTTAACTGGGGCCAGGCCCTGTGCTAGGTACTTTCCATGCATTATCTCACTGAATTCTCACAACCGCCTATGAACTCACTTTTATTTTCCCATTTCACAGCCAAGAAAAAAGGTTTAGTGAGAGGAGGTCCCTTAACCTAGATCACACAGTAAGTGGAACATGAGAGAGATCCCTAAACTAGCTGGGCTTCAGGGGCCAAAAGGATTAGACCAATAATGATCTCTAAGATTCCATTCCAGCACCGTCATCTATTATTTTAAATTAGTAATAGTTTTGCTTTATTTCCATCTGCCGTATTTGTGAATATATTACATTTGGGTGGAGTCCAATATATAAAGCTATTGTGACTTTTATAGAAGACTTTGCTCCACCAAATTCTATGTAAATAGGCTCATTTCTCTCTGTGTCTGTCATCTCTATGCCCCCAAAGCCTTCAAAGAACTCTTCCTCCATCTCGGGACCCCATCTCCCTCTCATATTCCTCATGCCTTTCTAACTTCCCTCTTCTTTCAACAGTGTCCACAACCTGTCCCCAGCCCCTGCTACCTCCCCACATCCAGACCCCAAGCACATTCCATCTGCCACCAAGGCCTCATGGCTATTTCTCCAAATATTATCAAGACCCAATTCCAAAAAAAGGCTAGAAAGAACTCTACAAATGTAAGCTACAGCTACTGTCCTCTCCATACAGATCCATACTCTGATTATTTGTTCTTTGAGGACAGGAATTCTTGAGTGTTCAACACACATGCAAATTACCCAGGGACCTTGTCGAATGCACATTCTGACTAGTGGCTCCAGGGTAAGGCCTGAGACTCTGCATTTCTACAAACTTTCTGGATGCTGCTGGTCCCAGACAACACAATTTATCTCAGACCTCTCAACACCCCTGCAAGGAAGGTGTATTGCTCACATTTTATAGATAAGAAATGGGCAGTGAGTACAATGCTGGGGCGTGAACCCAGCTAGATCTTTCTGACTCCATACAACAAAGAAAAGAAAAGAAAATATATATGCATATAAATATACATACATATAGGTGTGTGTGTATAATGATATCAAGGATATTTAATTATTTATTTATTTTAATAGCATGAACCGTCAAAAACGCCCAGAGAAAACTTTCAGTCCTGCCTGTTGTCAGCACTTAAGCATTCAGTCTGCAGGAGTGAGCAGGACCTGTTGCTTGGGAAGCCTGTTCCTTCCTTATGAGCAGCCCCGTGGAAGCCTTTCCTGAAGCTTTTCCTTGGGACTCTACGCTTCTGTTACTGATTAAACTTACTGACGCTAACACTTTTTTTTTCTCTAGCAATTCAGTCCCATAGAGGACCCCACAGATATTCATGTCATAATTAATTTGAACTATGAAAGTAAGGGTGTGGATAATAGAAACCATTAATGGCGAGTCACTGCCACCTTACAAAGTAGCAACAGGACATTGTTAAGCTGGCAAAAAAAGGATGTAGCCTTTGCTTCTCTAAGGGGGAAACTCCTCCACCGCAGCCATAAGCTAGTCCGACGCCGGCTGCCTTTTAGGGGCCCTGTAATCTAGTCTCGTTGGAATATGTGTACAGGGTGGGAGGGAGGAATGGGAAGACATAAATGAAACAGAAAACACACGTGATAGAGCAGCAAATACACAAAAGATGATTACTGGCAGCACTCCTGTGAGTGGAGAGGGGCACTCCAGGAGCTGGGTGGGCAAGAGGGTATCACAAGGTGGCAGAACTTTAGCCCGGACTTGAAGGAAGAATGGACTTTGCAGATAATGGCGTTCCAGGGAGAAGGCGCAGGCCACCAGACAAAGGCCCAAGGAATGGGGAGTGTTCCAGGGTATTCTCAGGGTGGGGAGGAGGCGGGGTGGTGTGGGGGCCATCCCTGTCTACCAGACAGGGCAGAGCAATCTGGATGGGCTGCCTGCCAGGTGCAGGGCTGATTACGTGGGGGTCTTTGCAAGCCAGGCCAGAGAATGTGGCCATCGCACAATCAGGGAGTGACTTAGAGGAGGTGGCATGCAGGGGAGTGAGTAGCAGACAGGCTCCCTACAGTCAGGAAAAGTGGCTTTGGACCCTGGCCTGGCCATAGAACGGGTACAAAATGGGAAGGGTCACGCCTGTTTGAACCTTAGCTACTTTCATCTGTAACTTGGGCATGACAAGTATCTCTCACGGTGCTCTTTCTCCAGGCCCTGGTTTAAAATAATATCTTATAAAAAGGACCAGGTGAAGGGGAGGCTGGGGGTGCAGAGGAGGGCCGGGGTGACGGGCAGCTGGCGCCTGCCTGGCCCTGCGTTACTGGTCATTTGTAATTTGGCGACTCACATCCTCGTCCCAGAGCTGCTCAAGGGGACATTCCCGTCAGCTGCCTCATGTTCAGTATATCTTTCCCTAAAGGGTAGGGGTAATTTGAGGAGAGGAAGTAGAATGGTCTAGGGCTTTTGCCGGAGGTGGCTCTTCCAGTGACAAACTTGTCCCTGGGCCTTTCCTGGCATCTGAGAACAGGAACCAGGTCCAAATAGGCCTGAAGAGGCAGAGACACCAGGCCCTCTCCCTGCCCAGGGCCTTCCAGAAAGGCCAACGAGGAACAAGGACGGAGAGCCACCGGCCACCACAGGGAGTTCACTTCTCTTCTTTGTGGGACATGAGCCCGGGGTCCAAGTGAAGCATATTCAGTTTGCCTTTTTGCTAATAGATTATACGAACAAATAGTACAAGGTCTGAGAACAATGAGCCCCAGGAGGGCTGGCCCGGAAAGCACGTGAGTCTGGGGTTCCTGACCCCTAAAGCACAAGGACCAAAGGCTGCCTGGGTGAAAGGTCTGTGGCCGCCTGGCAGTGACCAGCAGCTGCTCAGGCCTGCTCCTTCCAGGGGGATTTCAAAGGCTGCTTTGGCCTCTAGCTCAGAGGACTATATACCTTCAAGGATTCATTATTCCCTAAGAAGTCAGATTCTATTTGGAAAACAAACATTTCCTGAATATCCATCCAAGTGGGACACTGTTGCATAATAACACTATTTATCATCACAACAACCCTGTCATTTAGGTATTTTTAATCCCCATTTTATAAATGAAGACATTAAGGCTCAGAGAACTTGCTCCAAGTTTCAGAGCTGGTGAGCCCCAGCTCCAGGATTCAGTCCTCGGTCTCATTCATTCCCAGCCCACTGTTTTTCCCAAGACACCACCATGGCCTCTTCCCTGCAGGGGCTTGCCTTGAGACTTCAGGGAGTTTTATAAATCAAAGCTTTCTTGCCTCTCTTTCTCATAGTTTGGGAAATGGTGCTAACCTGTTCCTTCCTGCTGTGTTTGCCCGTCACTACACACCCACCACGACCTCTTTGGACTGCTCCCTGTGCTGTCCCCAAGGAGAAATATTACTGCTACCACTTCTAGTAATAAAGATGGCTTTCATTTATCGAGCATCGACAGTGTGTTCGGCATGTGCATTTATTTATATATATATATGATCCTATTTAACCCTATAATTATTCCTATTTTAGATATTAGGATCCTGAAACACAGAAAGATAAGCCCACTTGCCCAAGATCACAGAAGTAGTAAATGGTGAAACTAGGATTTGAACCCATGAACTCTGATTCCAGAGCATGTAGGTTTAAGCACTGAATTGAATGCACATACATACCCAACCTGTTCTCCCTATTTCCTGTATTGATCACTTTGGAAATAATCAAGACAGGAAATAAACATGGCAAATAAACTTGTCCCAGGGCCTTTCCATGGGAACTAACAGCACCATCTACCCAGTGCCTCTAACCGAATATCTAAGTCATCTTGATTCAGCGCATTTCCATGTAATGATAATTACAAAACAGCCGGAGTCTTATTTCAACTAACCTGTGATTATTCTGTGCAACAGAATTTGAATCCATTAGCATGGTGATTATTCCTCCTGAGCAAGATACATTAGCCTCTATTTGGTCTTTAGCCATGAAACACGCTAATGCACATCCCACTAAGTCTAATTCTCTGAGGAGCGCCGTCCCTCCTCCAAACACGGGAGCTAGCCAGCCTAAAATAAATAGAAACTTTTATGACTAGCCACATTGTTTTCACTTCTAAACAAACCTACAGGAAAGAACACCCATGACCAACATATTTGTTAATTGTAGATTGCCATCATTAAAACCAACAAGGTTTAAACCTTTCAAGCGTTGGGAGTTTAGAACTTGGGGAGTCAGGTTGGGGGTTGGAGGAGGAGGTGTCATTCTTCAAGAGTATGGAAGGAACCTCCGTCTGTTTAATAATTGAAGAACAAACTTCTCAACCCTGAGCAATTCACGTACACCTTGTGAGAACAACAAAATGCGAAAAAAAAAGTTATTATTTTAGAATTAACCAGCGGCGGCTGAGATCTTCAGTTTGGCCAATGGGAAATGCATTCCCAGAGTCCATGTGATCTCCGTGGCACGATTGAGACCAGGCGGGTCCACCCCTGCGACAGCTCTGCATCGGCTCAGCCCTCTGCCGCCCCCAGCACTCACCCTCCTCATCCTCTACCAACTGCGTTGGATAAAAAGGCACTGTCCGACTCTCCCACGCTGCACCACCAGCCTTGCTGTGTTTCCTTCTCTCCATATTGTAAATATCCCCTCTACTTAGCCGAGACCTTTCATTTTAAAGTGTTTGCAGCCAGGCAGCCTTCCGGTGCCAAAGACCTGGAGCGCTAAAAGAAGCTACCAGCTCCCACAAAGCAAATGTGGTCATGGTCTGATTTTGAAAAGTCCTTTGGCTCTTACCTTAAGAAGCCCTCAGAGCCTAGCAGAATGGAGTTGCCAAATGGCATAAAAACACTGAGTGTTCCGTGCTGTGACACCACTGTTTGCTCTGTGGTTCACCATGCCCATGCAATGATACCCACCAGCAAGGGCAACAGAGGTAGCTGCCGCCCAAAGCCTGTGCAACACCGAGCTGCCCGGGAAGTACAGAAAGCCCTTTTCTCTGAAAGCAATGTTTAAAGTATTCATCAAAAACCTGTTATGAATCTTTTAAACTTTACAAAACGGCTTTTAACGTTATAGAGTTGCTCATGTTAAGAGTGAAAGGGCAAATGTGCCCAGTCAGGTATTGCTCCATTAAATCAGTTACAAGATACTTAACTATAACTTTATTTTAACCAAGTAAAAGGGCCAACTTCGAAAACTGATAGCCATCTTAAAATGAAGATGACAAGCCTTCCATCCTCAAATAATTTAAAATCTATACCCAATCAGAAGATCAGTAGGTTTTACCAATATTAACATTTCTATCCTTTCCTTAGTGGATTGTTTATTTAGCTGAAGGCCTGTGTGTGTGATATGCTATTAGCATAACAAAAGAGGGTTATTTGTTGTTTGACCTACACAGTGATGAATTCTACATTTTCATTCTTTTTTTTTTTTTTGAGGGGGAAGGGGATATTTTGAGTGTGCTGTAGTAGAAAGAGGAAGGGTTTTGAAAACACAAGGATCTTCATGCAAATTCAGATTTCGTCATTGCCCCCTCTGTCGTCTGGGCAAGTTCACTTCAACCCTCTGAGCCATGGTCTATTTCTCTGCTAACCTAGGTCACCAGTGTCAGTGGCGATTAGGTAAAATTACGTATGTTGGGGCCTGCTACATAACAGGAACCCCACACTTTTTCTAATCCTTTCCTATGTAGCAAGCACCCCTAATAAGTAATCCCACCTGGTCTGTCGAGTCTCCCTGTTACCTGCACTCCTCAGGTGCAGGTCAGGCCTGATCACTCAGGGTGGTGCTAGCCAGGCCCAGCATTGCAAAGATTCCTTCTATTATTCCCAAATTCTTCTCATTTTTGTCCTTTTCCCCAGGTCAAATGAAAGGGTATGATCTCTACAATAAAACACAGCCTTACTTTTTCCGTAGGCCTGTTGAATACCCCCATGGCTGCGTATGTCCCGAGGAAATGACGTCAGCGCTCCTAAACAATTCCTCGCCCGGCGTTCTTACCAGGGAAACCTGGGTTGGTCATGACAACTGTTTTTGTGGGACTTTAAAAAATAAAGTTCAAAAAAAGAAGCAAACAATTATCTATTCATTTGTGCCATCCTTGGATTGTTACGGTTAAAAAGGGATAATCGATTTTAAGTTAAATATTCTTCATGTCCTGATCCACCTCTAAGTACGAGCTTTAATATTTTATAGACTCTGGGGTCCGACCTATTGACCTAGGTCCTGGTGTGCCCACGGTCAAGCCGGAAGGGCCATCCTTCCCACTGGCTTTGCAATCTGGGGGCTGACAACCACCCAGCCAGCCACCCATCAAAGTCCCTGCTGGTGACTCTCTGCCCCAGCAAGCTGCCTCCCTTCCCCCCTCTGCTTTCCCAAACATCTTGGGCATCTCAAACAATCCAATTACACTCAGGTTGTTTAAACAAACAGCAGCACAATTCCCCAGCCCAGAGCCCCAGCTGAGGGGTTCCCTTGGGCCAACTCTCACCACCTCCACCCCCAACCACAAGCCACTTTCGGGGGAGAGCAGCCGGAGCAGAGACAATGGGCTCCAGGTTAACAGTGGGTAGTTTTCCGTGTCTAAATGTTTGCAGACACTTGGTAAAGTGTCCCAGGCCAAGTTTCCAAAGGACAATACCTCCACACCACTGCGTTTGTTTAAGCAGGCAATCCCAGATAAGAGGGGGTTGCCTCCCCTCTTCAAAAGCCAAGAATGCAAGACAGCAGCTGGAGGCAGTGCTGTGGGAGGTTGGGACAAATTCCACTGGAACAAGGAATACTTGAGCCCCTCTCTCCACTCCCCACCCTTCCTTAAAAGAATAGATTTACCCTAAAGAAAAGGTGAAGTCAGGAGGTTGATAGAGTTTTTAAAGTATTTCCCAAATAAGACAGCTGGAAAAGGTAGAGTGCATTTTCAATTCCACAGCTGAGTTTGATCTAGGAGATGCGAGGAGCACTTACAGCCGAGCAGGCGTTCGGTCCCTGCAGGAGGACTGACTATACCTTCCCCACTGGGCAGCTCACATCATGTGAAATCCCAGTCGATGCCCAACACCTTACATTTCCTGTTGGCATGTTGTAAAAAGAAAGAACCCACCATTCCCACCTCCAGATCTCTCCAAGGCCATTTCTGCAAAGGCTGCCATGAAACCCCTCAGGACCCACTGACAGTTGATGGGTACCATCACTTGCCTAGCAAATATTTATAGATTATCTACTCAGACCAAGTCCAGGATGGTACAGGGGAGGGGAATAGGAGGTGAAGTCCAGACTCTCCCATATGATAGAAAGCGGTTAGTGTCTTAAGAGAGGAGCAAACAAAGGCGTGGACAGTTCAGAGAAGAGATGTCTTCTGGACGAGTGGTGCTGATCAGAGAAAGCATCGCAGGGGAGGGGTGTTCGAGTTGGCCCTTGAGAGGCTGGGTGAGTGGAGAGGAAGCCAGCTCGCCGCCTGGCTGAGGATAAGCTCCTCTCCGTGTATCTAGTTCTTCTACTTCTCTGGATCCTTCAGCTGTTAAAACAGTTATTCTTACATTAATATTTTCTGGGTCTAGATGTGGAGAATCTCTTGAAAACTGTAGACTCCCTCCCCAGAAGAATGTATCTATGTTGAAACAGGGCGTACAATCTCAGCCAGTGCCCACACTTATCCGGAGATCTCCAGTTAAGAATTCTTGGGATCAAATGTTGGCAGATCCATGTTTGATAGAAGAATCGAAGGAAAAACAAAATCTCTGTCTACTTATTCTTTACATTTTTATTTATTTTTTTATTTTTTTCTCCTCCTTGCCCCTTTATTCATATTTTTTAAATTAAATAATATATTTGGTCTATGAAATCCTAAAGAAGAAAAAAAGGGCTTGTTCACTTTCCATGTAATTTGAAAAGCCCACTGATCTGAAGAGTGACAACTTGGGAGAAACCAGAGAGACTTTTGTACCTTCTTTGTCTTGTTTTGTTTTTTTTTTAATTATTATGGGTACATAATAGGTATATATATTTATGGGGTACATGTGATATTTTGATACAAACGTACACTGTTTAAAGATTGAATCAGGGTAATTGGGGTATTCAACACCTCAAGTATTTATCATTTCTTTGTGCTAGGAACATTCCAATTCTACTCTTTTAGTTATTTTAAAATTTACAATAAATTATTGTTGACAACAGTCACCCTATTATGCTATCAAATTCTAGATCTTCCCTTGAGCCCAGGAGTTTGAAGCTGCAG
>NW_012149507.1:8092679-8144804 GCF_000956105.1 Propithecus coquereli | reverse complement strand
ATATTTTCTTTATACATTCATCCATTGATGGACACTTAGGCTGATCTTTTGTACCCCCTTCAGATTATAAATTTTAAGGGAGGCTTTTCAAAAGCCAAAAAACTGACACTCTCAAAGTGGCTTTCACAAAGGAATCTAAATCCTTTAGATTAGGATATAGACCTGAGACTTCAATGACTTCAGCACTTCTCTTCTCCAATATCCGAGAGCCACGAGCACAGCTGGAGAGTCTGATTTGATGGCACTCCACAAAGGTGGGACAGTGTGTGTCTCTGAGCCTTGCTCTGGGTCTGCGCACACACGTCTTGTCCAAATGAATAAGTCAACGATTGAGGGAGTGGATGAGAAGTTTTATGATAGAACAAATGGGACAGATATACATGGGGTTTTGGTGACAGTAAAAATGTAGGTTACTTTATCCTATAGTTCATTCAAGAACACTTTTTTGTAAATAAAATAGATGTCTTAAAGATTAATTTGATTAGCTACCTAAAATATATATTACCAGACAAGCTCATAATTTAAAGGTATTAGACTACAAATCCTGATAACTCTGAAAAATATTTTTAGGCCGGGCTTGGTGGCTCACGCCTGTAATCCTAGCTCTCTGGGAGGCCGAGGCAGGCGGATTGTTTGAGCTCAGGAGTTCGAGACCAGCCTGAGCAAGAGCGAGACCCCGTCTCTACTAAAAATAGAAAGAAATTAATCGGACAACTAAAAATATATAGAAAAAATTAGCCGGGCATGGTGGCGCATGCCTGTAGTCCCAGCTACTCAGGAGACTGAGGCAGGAGGATCGCTTGAGCCCAGGAGTTTGAGGTTGCTGTGAGCTAGGCTGAGCCACGGCACTCACTCTAGCCCGGGCAACACAGTGAGACTCTGTCTCAAAAAAAAAAAAAAAATATTTTTAAATTTTTGAGATAGTTGTAAACTCAGGTGGAGTCATAAGAAATAATACAAAGAAACCTTGAGTACCATCTACCTGATTGCTTGGGTATTGATTCTTCCCACTTTATTCTTTTTTCAAAATTATTTTGGCTATTTGAGTTCCTTGTCTTGTCCATGTAAATTTTAGAATAATCAAAATGGCATGTGCCCCCGATGCATCTTGCAAAACTACAGCACAATATCCCAACAAGGATGTTGGCAGCATTACAGAGAAGACACAGAAGAGTTCCTGCACCACAAGGATAACTCTTGTTGTCGTTGCAGAGCCACACCCACTTCCCTTCCACCCCCACCACCCCCTTAATGCCTGGCAATTACTACTCTGCTCTTCATTTCTATCATTTTGTCTTCTCAAGAACATTAAAAATGGAATCATTTTGAGATTGGTTTTTTTTTTTTCACTCGGCATAATATCCTTGAGTTCCATCCAAGTTGTGAGTATCAGTCGTCTGTCTCTCTTCATTGCTGCGTGTGATTCCATGGTGTGGATGTGCCACAGTTTGTTTAACCACTCACCTGTTGAAGGACATCTTGGTTGTTTCCAGTTTTGCTATTAATAATAAGGGTGCTATGCACATCCATGTTCAAGTTTTTTGTGTGAATGTAAGTTTTCATTTCCCTGGGACAAATGCCCAGGAGTGTAATCGTTGGGTCACATCATAGTTGCATACTTAGTTCTTTTAATAAACATGACAAACTGCTCTCCAGAGTGGCTGAACCATTTTACATTCCCACCAGCAACATATGCTGGTCTTCTGCACATCTTCACAAGAGCTTTGTCACACCTTTTTGTTTCATCATTCTGGTAGGTGTATAGCAATTATTTTGTTGTGGATTCAATTTGCATTTCCCTAATGGCTGATGGTGTTGAACATCTTTTCATGTGTTTATTTACCACCTGCATTCCTCCTCAGTGAGATGTCTTTTCTTGTCCTCTGCCCATTTTCTAATTGGATTGTTTGGTGTTTTTACTATTGAGTTTTGAGGGTTCTTTATGTAATCTAGATACTAGTTCTTTGATATGTAGTTTGCAAATATTTTGTCCCAGTTTCTAACTTGTTTTTTCATCCTCTTCACATGGTCTTTTAGAGATTAAAAGCTTTTAATTCTAATGAAGGATAGTTTATCAACATTTTAAAGAAATAAATCATGCCCTTGGTGTCAAGTCTAAAAATTCTTTGCCTAGCCCTAGGTCCTAAAGATTTTCTGTGATTTTTTTTCCTACAATTTTTATTTTGTAAATCTGTGATCAATTTTGACTTAATTTTTATGTGAGGTGTGAGACTTGAGTTGAAGTTCATTTTCTTTCTTTCTTTCTTTTTCTTTTTTCTTTCTTTCTTTTTTTGCCTATGGATGTTCAATTTTCCCAGCACCATTTATAAAGGACTATCTTTCCTCCATGAAATGGCTTTTGCACATTTGTTAAAAATTAGTTGGGTGTATTCATGTAAGTCCATTTCTGGACTCTCTACTCTGTTCAATTGATCTATGTATCTATGTCTCTATGTCTCTGCCTATAATATCACACAATCTCGATTACTATGGACACATAATATATATAGATATATAATAAGTTTTGAAATCAAGTAGGTTGATTCTTCCCACTTTAGTCTTCTTTTTCAAAATTGTTTTAGCTATTCTAGGTCCTTTACCTTTTCATAGAAGTTTTACAACAGTCAAAGTCTTGCTGGAATTTTGATAGGAATTTCATTAAACCTATATTTCAATGTGGAGAAAATTGACCTTTACTACAATGAATCTTCTAGGCCATGAGTGTGGTATATCTCTCAGTTTATTTAGATCTTGTCTGATTTCTTTCATCAGCATTTTGTAGCTATCAGTATACAAATCCTATATGTGTTTTGTCAGACTTATACCTATTTCTCTTTTTTTGACCTATTATAAATAGCACAGTATTTTTTGTTGATGTTTCCATATAGAGACATTGTTGTTAAGGATATAGTAATACAGTTGATTTTTATGTGTATATCTTGTATCCTGTGACCTTGCTAAACTGACTTATTAGTTCTAGAAGGTTTTTTTTAAAAGATTCCTTAGGCTTTTCTATGGAGACAGTCATATTATCTATAAATAAGGACAGTTTTATTTTTTCTTTTTAATCTATATGTCTTCTATTTTTTTTCTTGCCCCCTTGCACTGGGTAGAACTTCCAGCACTATGTTCAACGTGAGTAGTGACAGCAGACATCCTTACCTTCTTTCATTGTCAAGTATGATGTTAACTGTAGGTATTTTACAGATTTTTTTTTTTTTTTTTGGTTTTTGTTGTTGAGACAGGTTCTCACTCTGTCATCCAGGCTGGAGTGCACTTGTGCCAACAGCCAATACAGCCCACTGCAGCCTTGAACTTCTGGGCTCAAGCAATCCTCTTGCCTCGGCCACAGGCCTATAGATGTTCTTTACAAATTGAGAAAGTTCTCCTCTATTCCTATTTTTCTGAAAGTTTTTATCAAGAATGGATGTTGAAGGCCAGGTGTGGCAGCTCACACCTGTGATCCCAACACTTTGGGAGGCTGAGGCAAAAGGATTGCTTGAGCCCAGGAGTTTAAGGCTACAGTGAGCTGTGATTACATCCCTGCTCTCCAGCCTGGGCAACATGCCAAGACTGTCTGAAACAAAGGGAAGAGGAAGGAAGGGAAGGAGGAGAAGGGAAGGGAAGGGAAGGAAGTGGGGAGGGAGGGAGGGAAGGGAAGGGAGGAGGAAGGAGGGAAAGGAAGGGAAGGGAAGGGAAGGGAAGGGAAGGGAAGGGAGGGGGAGGGAAGGAAAGGGGGAGAGAAATAGGGAAGGGAAGGGAAGGGAAGGAGGAGGAAGGAAGGAAGGAAGGAAGGAAGGAAGAAGGAAGGAAGGAAGGTAGAATTTGTCAAATGCATCCATTGATATAATGTCATTTTTCTTCCTTAGCCTATTAATGTGGTAGATTATATCTATTCATTGATTTTTCAAATTTTGAGCCACTCTTGCATTCCTAGAATAAATACCACTTAGTCATGGTATATAACTATTTTTATATATTGCTGAATTCTATTTGCTAATATTTGACTAAGAATTTTTGAAATTGTATTCACAAAGGATATTATTCTGTAGTTTTCTTTTTTGTCTGGTTTTGGTATCAGGGTAATATAAAATGAATTGAGAAGTGTTCCCTCTTCTGTTTTCTAGGATAAAGTTGTGTAAAATTGGAGTTAATTCTTGCTTAAACATTTGATAGAATTCTCTGGCAAAACTATCTGGGCCTAAAGATTTCTTTTTGTGTGTGTGGGAGGGATTCAATATTAGTTCCATTTCCTTAATAATTATAGGGCTAGGAACATTATCTATTCCATATTAGATGAGTTGTGGTAGTTTGTGTTTTTTGAGGAATTGGTACATTTTATCTAAGTTGTCACAGATCTAAATTTATGGATGTAGAATTGTTTGCAACATTCCCTTATTGCCTTTGTGATGCCTTCAGAGTATCTGTTTCACTTCTGATAGTGGTAATTTGTGTCTTGTCTCTTCTTTGTCTTCTTTCTTTTCTTTGCTGGGGATTTGTCAATTTTATTGACCTTTTTAAAGAATTAATGTTTGTTTCCTTCGTTTCCTCTATTGTTTTTCTTTTCTTTGTTTGTTTTTATTTTGTTTTGTTCAAGACAGGGTCTTGTTCTGTTGCCTGGGCTAGAGTGTAGTGGTGTTATCATAGCTCACTACAGCATTGAACTCCTGGCTTCAAGTGATCCTCCTGCCTCAGCCTCCTAAGTAGCTGGGACTACTGATGCTCATCACCACACCTGGCTAATTTTTCTATTTTTTATAGAGATGGGGTCTCGCTATGTTGCTCAGGCTCCTCTATTGTTTTTCTGTTTTCAACTTCATTGGTTGCTGCTTTTATCTGTATTGCTTCCTTCCTTCTGATTGGCATAGGTTTTTTCCCCTCTTTTCTAATGGAAGCATTTTAATGCTATAAATTTGCCTCTCAGCACTGCTTTAACTGTATCCCACAAATCTCGATATATTACATTTTCATTTTCATTCAGCTCAATATTTTTTGTTTCCCTTGACACTTCCAAAAAAACAAAAGATTTCCTCTTTATGTTTAGTTTCCAAGTGTTTACAGAGTCCCCCCTATTAGCCTCCTGGTATCAATTCCTAGTTGCATGCTATTGTGGTCATAGACATTCAGTATGATTTCAATTCTTTTAATGCTATCTTTACATGTATCGCTACATATGTCATTAAATGCATGTTTACACATATCTTTAAATGAATGTTTAATGTATCATATGTTTTATAAACTGGGTTTACTTAAAATAGGCTACCAATATCCCCGAGGGCTTATTTGTGAGTACTTCCAGCTTCTGGCTTATCTGAAGACATTAGCTCCTTTAGACCTTTTATTTATTAAATAGGGATATTTTCAGAGAAAGCAATTGAATCTTGGATTAAAAGTCTTTTTTGGCCAGATGAGGTGACTTACACCAGTAATCTCAGCACTATGGGAGGCTGAGGCAGGAGGATCGCTGGAGCCCAGGAGTTTGAGACCAGCCCAGACAAAACAGTGAGACCTTGTCTCTCAGAAAAAAAAAAAAAAAAGTCTTTTCATCTGCAATCTTGAAACAAAAAGTGCTATAAGCTCTTCCTTTGATGTCACATCTTCTTCCTGCCCCAGAGTGTCTTCCAAATGAGCAAGAATTAGGAGATGGCCACACAGAGAGGTCCATAGGGGAGGACCATCTTTACTTTGCCAAAAATCAACTAAGGAGGCCCATAAAACATACCCCTACTTTCATCTCTCTATCAATCTTAAAGAGCCAAGCACACACAAAAAAAGCAAGTTTAGGATCACTCTCTAAAAAAGCTCATAGCTGGAAAGGAATGTAAACCTGGGGAAATATTTTGAAGGAAAATTGATAAGATCCAGAAGAGGGACAGGGACAGGGAAAGTTTCCCATTCCTTCAACTGTCTTTTCCAAAGCTGACTGCCACCAGTTCTTAACAGTAATCTATTAACTCACTCTAGGCCCTGGCTTGAATCTGCAGCCCAAGTGAGCTGGCCCCGCACATCCTACAATCTGTATTTCCAAAAGGACTTGTTCATCAACTCATGTAAAAAATGCCATCATGTACCCATAACCTTTGCTAGATACTAAGTGCAAGGTGGGTGCTGATCCACTTCCACAGGCTCTTCTGAGCAGGTCAGGGTTGTTTTTCCAGGGGAGCCCCAACCCTCTGGCCCGGCTCCTCCTGCTCTTCTCCCCAGGATAAACAAAAAGCAGAGACCAAGCTCCCAGCAGGATGACCTATAAGTGACCCTTGGACTGACCTAACACTCTGGTCACTCTCACCGACAGATTTGTTTATCTTGGAACCTGGGAGCCTCTGCATCCAAAAGCTTCGGCCCTAGACTCTAAGTCCGCCCCAGCAAGCTGTCAGTCACAGCTTAAGTGCATGTCGGACAGTTGCATGATAGCCTGAGTTTATTTACCAGAACCTGATGTTTACGCTCTCCAGCAACGCATAGGGGCCATGGGCTGCTGCATTTAGTAAGCAGGGAGCCAACTAGACCTCTCCGCCTGGCATTAGCCCTCATGCCCACAGAATTGTCAAGGGACCCCGATAGCACGTCTCTCTGCCTCAGTCCTGAGAGGTTAAAGGTCCCCAGAAGATCCAAATTTGGCATCTTCATCCAAAGAAGGGCTTCTGTGGTCAGGCCATTTCCCCAAGAGCTTATTTTAATGAAACTCTAGTGGCGCAGCTACATCTGAGGTCGGGGAGAAGCTTTAGCTTCTAATCCTGGGTGCGTCATGTTGGAAAGTGGCTCATCTGATAATACCACCAGCATGGCTTACAAGTGATGGTGATATCCTGATACTTCCCTGAAGAGACAGGTACTGTCCCACAAGACGGAAATCAGAATTTTACTGAATTATTTTTTAAAGTAGATTTTATTTTCCCAGATGCAATCACTTAGGGAACTCCACTTGTACTTCTAGTCATGTTTCAGTGATAATCTCACAGGGATTACCCTGCGGATTACCCTAGCATCCCACAAGGATGCCTATTTCAACTGGCTAAGCGAGGCAAACATGTACAACGAAGTCAGCGAGGCCAAACCAAGAAAGATGGCCAGGTGGATGACAGAAGTGGGCTTTTATTTCACCCTCCCAGCAGAAGATTTAAAATAGATCTGAGTCTTCAAGGAATGCTTTAATTTGGTAGACAGGATGAGGAGAGTGAGAGCTGCCCCTTCAGAGGGCAGTGCAGAAAGGGGGACTTTCCTCCTCTCTTTCTCCCATTAAAGTCCTGCTGGTCAGTGACTCACAAGGCCCCTCTATTATCGGCTTTGGCTTAAATAAACCTCCAGCCCCTGCACCCACCCACCTCCCCCCAGGCGGCAGCCCCATCCATCAATGTCACCTTTGCAGAGTGGCTGCCATGACAGTTCATGATCATTAACCAGCCCTGGTGTGCTTTGTGTTAAAGTGAAGACACATCAAACACAGCAACTCCGCAGTTCCTTAAAGTTACAGGAGACAGGGAATGCGCTAGGGCCGGGCTCCACCAAACTTGACACGCAGCTTTGACAGAAGGTGAAAAATGAGCCCTGGGTAAAAAATGCCTCAGCGTTCCCCACCCTCACCCCCAACTCCATGTGAGGGGGCAGAAACCAGGAGGAAAAATGGACGCTCTGAGAACTGGGCTAATGAGAACGTGAGCCAAGGACACAGCAACCCTGCTCCTTAGCAGCTGCCCTGAGACGTGGCCCCTCCTGTCCTGGTGTCCCCACGCCCACTCCTGCTTCCTGTAAATGTGCCCCCTGTCCTCCCAGCACTCTCGTCCCGTGGACTCCTTACGCCCAGGCTCAGTGCAGGGTGAGCAGTTTCTCTTTGCACTCCACAAAGGGTTATGATATCTAAGTAAGAGAGCGCACGAAACCTATCATTTGTGTATTTGGGCACTGCTGCTTACACTTCGTGATTTCCCTGGGGGCCCAGTGTTTGACCAAGACATTTGCTTTTCTTATCATGACTTTTCTGTAGCAAAGCCCAGCTTGGGGAAATGACCTTGAGAGGTGGTTTAAGAAGGAAGAGGGAACTGGGTCTGCCAACTAGTATTTAAAAATTAAATAACAAAAAAAAGAGAAACAAACAAGCAGCCCTGCCACAAAAGCAAATGCACATGCAGCGATTCCTCTGTCCCTTTATTCATTCACATGACATGTATTCAGCCCCTCCCGTGGGCCAGGCTTTGAGTTATGCCCCAGGGTTTTAAGATCCAAAAGTGGGTCATAACTCTTGAGGCACTTGAACTCTATGGAGAGAGACAAATAACACACCTACAATGGAGACAGCCATTCAGGGAGCAAAGAGTGGGAGGAAGTCAGAATAGGATGTGTCGAGAAAGCGTGAGCGAGAATGCAGCAGAGAAAGGGGAGGTGTAACAGCAGGAGGGCAGGTGGAAAATTGACTGCAGCGAGCGCTCACTACGTGCGTGCTAAGTGCAGGAGTACACCTAGCGTGTTGTGCACCTGCACCGCGGCCACCAGCCACAGGTGGCCACTCACAGGACACTTGAAATGAGGACGGTCTGAACCGAGATGTGCCGTTCTCAGTAAAACACACAGATGGTTTCAATGACTTTGTAGGGAAAAAAGAATGTAGAATATCTCCATAATAATTTTACACGGATTACATGTTGAAATGGTAATATGTTGGACATTGTGCGTTCAATAAAATATATTCATCAAATTAATTTCACCTGTTTCCTTTTTTAAAGTATCTACTAAAGAAATTTTAAAGTGCATATACAACTCATATTTGTGGCTCCCATTCTATTTCTATTGTCACAGACAGTTTCTCTTTAACCTTCCCAACGAATGTATGAGTTGCATATCTTCATTTTTCAGATGGGAAAGTGGAGGCCTTGTGACGTTAATGAGTGTGCCCACGGCAAATGCTGGGCCATGGCAGGACAGAGGAAGCTTCCCCGGGTTCCACGCACACCACGGTTCCCAGCGCCACTGCAGCCCTAGGGAAGTAGGAGAGGGAGTGGGCAAAGGAAAGTGCACCCCAGCAAGGCACCTTCATTTGATATATTTATGGGTGGCAGTGTTTAAAACTCCAAACACTCTGAAGGGCCTAGAGTGACGTGGAAGGGCCCCTTCACCCCTGGCCACAGTCCTCCAATTCTTCTTCACCTGATGCCATTTTCTTGCAATCCCTGAGAATTACTCAAGGCAACACAAGTATAGATTTGTATTAAATCTCCCTTCTTGCACAAATGCTATGGCTTCTTTTTTTAGTTGTTTCTACATGAGCTAATACCATTTTGCTGAAGAAGCAGTTTCTCTGCTTTGAAATTATTGTGTAATGCTTGAAAAAAATGTACGTGAATGAAATGTTATACAAGTTATAAATCTATTGCGTTTATCAGTGGCTTATTATTAAAGAGAGTCTCTGTATTATGGGTTTTCACTTCTTTTGCAAGGAAACATTGAGGTGGAAATTCTGTAGATACGTTTTAAGAAGTGGTACCTGAATTTAATAAATAGTGCTTTTTTCTTAAGTCAGTTAATAAAATTTTTTTCTAACCATTTAAAAGTGTATTGAATCCATGGTGAATTGAAATGTATTCCTAATATGTAAGCTTAACTTTTATGTAGGTGTTTAATTCTTCTGCTATTAATTGGTGATTGAAAAGTTTTTTTTAATTGCTAAACAAAGCTTCACAATTTGACCCCATTAGACATCCAGATTACTAAGATAATACATAAAATAACAGGTTAAATGAGTGCTGATTGTGTTTTATATCTCTTCAAAGTAGGTTTTGAATTAACTTCAACATCTGTTGAAATGCATTAATTGGGAAATCTCCATGTCTTTAATCTACATGGGCTCAAATAAGAATTATACCTGAGATATCATAAAATTTAACTATGGTACCCTTATGATCCAATTTCTCTGCATCCTCACCACTTTGTAATTCCACCCATCCTGGTGTGAGTGAAGTACTACATCTTTGTGGTTTGGGTTTGCATTCCCCTGAAGACTAATGATGTTGAGCATCTTTTTATTTATTTTTTGGCCATTTGTATATCTTTCTTGGAGCAATGTCTATTTAGATCATTTGCTCGTTTAAAAAAATGTGTTCCGGCCGGGCGTGGTGGCTCACGCCTGTAATCCTAGCTCTCTGGGAGGCCGAGGCGGGTGGATTGTTTGAGCTCAGGAGTTCGAGACCAGCCTGAGCAAGAGCGAGACCCCGTCTCTACTAAAAATAGAAAGAAATTAATCGGACAACTAAAAATATATAGAAAAAATTAGCCGGGCATGGTGGCGCATGCCTGTAGTCCCAGCTACTCAGGAGACTGAGGCAGGAGGATCGCTTGAGCCCAGGAGTTTGAGGTTGCTGTGAGCTAGGCTGATGCCACGGCACTCTAGCCCAGGCAACACAGTGAGACTCTGTCTCAAAAAAAAAAAAAAAAAAGTGTTCCTTCTATTTTTACCATTGTGTCGTAAGATTTCTTATATATTCTAGATACAAGTCCATTAACAGATATGTGATTTCAAACATTCTTTTCCATTTTGTACATTGTCTTTTCACTTTGCTAATGGTTTTCTTTGAAGCAAAAAGGTTTTCATTTTGATAAATTATAAATTATGTATTTAAAAAAACAAACAAATCAGTTTTAAAGCTACTTATTATGCAGTCTCTGAGGTCCCTTTGAGCTCTAAACTCCCTTGACTTTGAAGTATGATTTTATTGTTTGATTCTACTTTTCCACCATATTGTTGATTTATTGGACATGAAATTCTCAGCCAAGAACAAGGCCCGTTATTATTATACAACATTGCTCCTATGGGAAAATGTGATCTGTTTTATAATAGGTCACTTTATGATATGGAGTAGCTCCCTTGAACATAAAATGTTCAATTGCATGGTGTTTTTGCCATATGTATTTATGAATACAATGGAAATTGAAACAAAATTATCTTTCTTTTCACTTCACAAGAGAATTAGGCTTCCTGCTGTTTAACTGCAATATGACTTTTGCTTTATCCCGTATATTGGCATGTTTCAAATCCCAGCCCTGCCTTTCAATAGTTCAGTGGCCTTAGGTATGTTCATTATTTAATCTCTTTCTATCTTAAATTTCCTCATCTACATCACGGGGATAATAATCTCTACTTCATGGGATTAGGAGGAATAAATGAAATAATGTATAAAAAGATGCTTAGCTTAGCTCCCTGAATATAATAGACACTAAATAAATGTAATTTATTTTTATTATTAATGTACTTATATTTGTTGACCTTGTATTTATGACTATGTACATAATGTGTAAAAGTGGGTAAATTTGTATTGCCTATCTCATAGAACTTTTTGTGGATTAAATTAATTAATATATATTAAGCCCTTTTGGCACCAGGGGCATAGAAATCATTTAGTATTATAGTACAGTTGACCCTTGAACAACGCAGGGGTTTTAGGGGCCCCAACTCCCTGAGTAGTCAAAAACCCACTTTTGACTCCCCAAACTTAGCTACTAACAGCCTACTGTTGACCAAAAGCCTTACCAATAACATAAACAGTTGGTTAACACATATTTTGTATATGTATTATATGCTATATTCTTAGAATAAAATAAGCTAGAGAAAATAAAATGTTATGAAGACAACCACAAGGAGCAGAAAGTACATTTGCTATTCATTAAGTTGAAGTGGATCATCATAAAGTTCTTGAGTAGACTGAAGAGGAGGAAGAAGAGGGCTTTGTCTTGCTGTCTCAGGGGTGGCAGAGGGAAAAGAAAATCCACATTAAATGCACCCACATGATTCAAACCGGTGTTGTTTAAGGGTCAACTGCATATGCTTGTAACTTACATCTTCTAAGCTATAACCTTTAAACTATAATGACATAAGTCATAGTTGTGTACTTATAATTTTTAACATAAAAATAAACATCTTATCAAGCTGACATTCTTAATGCTATGCTAAATTGCTGCTACTCTAGGGGATTCTTCCAGCATCATGTTTGGCCTTTATACTCACAAATGAAAGTTGATACCAAAGAATACTGGCTGCTCTTCTATGCTGCTCGAAGTCTTTATGCATCACGCCTTCATCATGCCTAAGGCCAGATCACTTCTAGACACTGTTTTACAGTTAAAGCAGCTGAAGATCTGAGTCCACTAGGGACAGAATTTAACAAGCCCCTTACATCACATCAGCAGCTGCACAGGCCTCCAGGCTTAGAGAAGCGATCCTCATACCCTGGCTCTGATCAGTAGTTAATCTCTAAAATAGCCCTCTTGTGGCTCATGTCCACCAGGACCACGAGGACTCAGGACCTCAGCAAGGCCCGTGTGGAGTCGGTTTAGTGGGGACCACTGGGCTGCGGTTAAACAGCATTTAGGATGTTTGGCCCAAAATCTTGTTAAAATATTCCCCTAAAGACAGACATAACCCTATGCTAAGCATGATAAATGGACCTTCCTTGATGGAACTGATAAAAGGTAGAGCAAAGGGAAAAGATTTTCGTTTCTGCCACAAAACTGCAAACGCAGCAGAACAAGTGAACGTGAGCTTTGGATGGAAGGCTGTGGTCGGCTTGAAACCAAACCTTGCAAAGTCTGAATTCAAAAGAAGAAATGTCAAATTTCTGATTAAGCGACAAGGCTTTTGTTGACATTGTAACATTATATTTTGGCATTTCCCCAGTCTCATTATTTATGGGGTCGTGCTTTAAGTTTGGACTTAGACGTGTTTGCACCTTTCATCGCAAAGGGATTTTCACGAGTCCTAAGAGCATCCCCCTGAGGCGGGTGAGGAGAAGTGCTCTCACCGCTTCCCAGCAACGAAGGCACTGCGGGGCCAGTGCGCTGACTGCAAGGGAAGTGCGGGAGGCAGGGAGGACACGGTGGCCCTGCCTGTGCCAAGAGGAAGCACCACGCCCCTGCCCACGAGCAAACGGGACACAGAGCAGAGCATAAAGGTCAGGAGGTGAGCACGGCCTGTCCCTTGGCCCCTGGTCATAGACCCATTCTTCCCACCCCCCACCACCACCTCCCACCCTGGACCACCCCTGCCGGCTCAGGGAAAACTAGGAAGCCGTAAACCTGTGGCTTTCTAACGTAGCCCATCACACCTATCATGACATGTTGGTGGCGGGGCTGCAAATAGGTATAACCATTTTGGAGGTAATTTGGCAGTGGCTACCAAAATGTAAATATGTTTCTTTGGACTCAGCAATTCTTCTAGAAATTCATTCTACCAGCATCCTTACTCAAGTGTAGAAGAACATTTCTTGCAGCATTTTTATTTACTACAGCATCTTTTTATAAAAGCAAAAACTAGAAATAATCTAACTGCCCATGAATAAAAGAGTCGTTAAATAAATGAGAGTGCAGATAAATCTATGCAGTCGTTCAAAGGAATGAAACAAATCTCTACATAGAGCCGTGAAACAATAGTTGAGATTATTCTAAAAATACCCATTCGAGACGCGTAAATCCTGCTCTGCTACTCCTGCAGTCACGCCACGTGCGTGTTAATACAGGGCAGAGACACCTGAAGCAAAAAGAAAGGAATCTTGAAGTGGAGGGAAACCCTGTTCTGCTGACTCCAGAGACTTCTCGGGTTTGTTTTTTGGGAGGCAGGGAGAGAGACAAGGGAATCTCGGGAGTGTAGTTTCAGATCATGAATGAATCATAATCCTGGTTCTTGGCACACTCTCTTCATTGGCTCATGCACCTGCTGTTCTTCAGTTATTTTCAGTAATGTAATAAGCATCCTCAAACCCCTGACTGAAACTAATAGCAAAGACCTGGATGATATTAATGGTTCTGATCCAACCATCTGGCCCCATCCTGCCCCCTTCCTGCCTACCTGAAGCTCCTATTCATCCTGCCCTGGCTTTCCCTTATAAATAGTTGTACTGAATCTATATTTATATTTTAAAGTGTATGCTTTTGTCTTAGTTGTTTTTAATTATAAAAAGCAGTATCGTGCTATTCGTAATCTTTTGGGACTTATTTCTTCACTTAATATATGCTAAGATTCATTCACATTGCTATGTATTGCTCAGCTCATACGTTTTAACAGCTGTATAGTATTTATTCGTCCACTCTGTTGATGTTTCTAGTTTTTTTGCTATTTTTGCACAGTGCCATTGATCATTCTTGTATATGCCTTTTATTGTTGTTATAGTTATTGTGACGGTGATGACACAGGGTTTGCTCTTTGCTATATATCAGGGAGTGAAGCTGCTCAATCTGTAAATATTCTACTTTAGGAAATAAGGCCAATTAACTTTTCAGTGTGGTCGCACCAAATTACACTGTCATTAGCACGTGTAAAATGTCCTTTACATCTGCATCCTCCCCAGCATTTGGTATTGCCAGACTTTTTGGTTTTTGCCAATCAAACAGATGCAAATTGGTTTGTCACAGGGGACTCGATTTGTATTTCGCTGACTACTGATAATACTGGGTATCTCTTTGTATGCGTATTGGTCCCATGTATTTTCTATGAATTTTCCTGTATTTTGTATATGCTTCTCTTGGGTTGTTTGCGGTCTCAGTAAGTCTTGCTGGTCCTGAAATAGAAATTCCAGGGGGAACTTTTTTTTTTTTTTTACAGACAGGGTCTCACTATGTTGCCCAGGCTGGTCTCAAACTCTTGGGCTCAAGCGATCCTCCTCGCTCAGCCTCCCGAGTAGCAGGAATTGCAGGTGTGTGCCAGCAGGCCCAGCTGAGGGGGAAACTTTTTTTTTTACTCACCACTATACAGATGAAGAGGGAAACATTTTTAAACATAATTTATGTTTACCTGCCTAGAGACAGGACCGAGGGACAGATAAAATTCTGACAGGTTGGTTTGGATAGAGGGAGTTCAGCAAAGGCCTAGCATGCGATCCTAGGTGGTCAGAGACACCAGGGTCCTGTGGGAAGCTGGAAAGAGACCAGCCTGTCAGCTTCTTCCCCTTTCCTGCCCCATCCACAGCAGCGGCACATCCCCGGTCCCTGTGCCAGGTGCTTTCCTGCACTTTCCACAGCACCCTGCCAGGAGCCCTCAGCACCTAATGTTTGGTGTTGCTTCCGGTGAGAGCAGAACAGCAAGTTCAGATTTCTACCCATTTGGAACTGAAGCAATAACTGCAGCTCCAGTTATTAGGAACAGCTGAATTTGAATTTCCAAAGGTTTCTTTCTTTTTTTTTTTTTTAACAGCGACAAGGTCTCACTCTGTACACAGGCTGGAGTGCAGTGATGTGATCATAGCTCACGGCAGCCTTGAACTCCTCAGTTCCAGGGATCCTCCTGCCTCAGCCTCCTGAGCAGCTGGGACTACCGGCGTGCACCACCGCGCTTGGTTAATTTTTCCATTTTTTATAGATATAGGGTCTTGCTATGTTTCCCAGGATGGTCTTGAACTCCTGACGGTTAGGCAGGGACCAAATCTGTAGGTGGCAGATATAGGCCAGGAGGGCGGTTCCTAGGGGCGGAGAAGCCAGGGAAGGGACTGCAGGAAAACACAGCTAACAACCGCATACACACCTGTGGAGCTGCAACTTTGTTATAAGGACACCTGTCGGTCATGTATATCAATCATCTGGTAACATCCCACACCTCCCGTAAGCCCTCCCCTAGACCAGGCCAATAAAGGAAACCACCTGGGAGTATTCTCGCTTTGTATAGCTCACTTGTTTTCTGCAATAAAAGCTGTTTGTGTGGAATTGCTTCCTGTCTGTGGTCATTCCGTCCCATCAGCCCTGCTTGTGAATTTTCCAAGCAAGGAGCCAAAGAACCAGGACGACAGTCCACCAAGAGGCCGGACCTGAGACTGACCTCAAGCAGTCTTCCTGCCTCGGCCTCCCAAAGTGCAGGGATTACAGGCGTGAGCCACCACACCCAGCCTAATTTACCATTTTAATCATTTTTAAGTAAACATTCAGTGGCAACAAGTACAGTTACAGTGTTGTGTAACCATCACCACTATCCATCTTTAGAACATTTTTATCTTCCCAAACTGGAATTCTGTACCCAGGAAACACTAGCTCCCCATTCCTCCCTCCCCCGGCCCTGGCAACCACCATTCTACTTCTGTCTCTATGAATGTGATTACTCTAGGTACCTCATATAAGTGGAATCATACAGCCTTTGTCCTTCTGTGTCTGGCCTATTTCACTTAGCAAAATGTTTTCCAGATTCATTCCTATTGTACCATGTATCTGAATCTCATTCCTTTCTAAGGCTAACGCTCCGCCGTGTGTACAGACCACATCTTGTTTAGCCATTCATCTGTTGATGGACACTTGGGTTGTTTCCACCTTTTGGCTGTTTTGAATAATGCAGCTGTGAACACAGCATGCAAGTATCTATCCAGTAGTGTTTTGAAACATTTAAAATTATGTTTTCCTACAATACACAAACTGCTTTGGGCGTATGTGAAAAGCTGATAAAAACTGACCACCAGCTAGGTCACCCCATTACAGTGAGATCAGTTTTAAGATGGGAGGCAGGGACCATACACTTTCCAGGTTCTGCAGCTTGCACAGAGCTCAGCACCCAGGGTGCACAGATCAACAGGAGTGCTGGGGACACAGAGGCAACGAGTACCACGTGGTGCCTGCCGAGGCCAGACCTCACAAAGAGCTCGAGGGCCAGCAAGACCAGGGTTATCAATGCCTGCCATGGCCCAGCCTTATCAAAGGGTTATTTAGCTCTCATCTTTATTAGCCAAGTACTTTATAATCATTTACTCACAGGTCTTTGCCATCATCAGAAACCGTCACCCAATATGTCGAAATGGACTATTTAGATAGGGAGGGGGCCAATTTTACACGCAAATATGGGTGCAACCATAGTGACCAAACTTACTTTGCTCATGGGAAATAATGTTTCAATTTAGCTAAGTGTAAATGTTAAATTTGCTCTTCTATAAGTGAAGCCTTAGTCCTGAGGCTGGCATGCAGCCTACTGTGACTGACCCTGGCGTTAAGAACTCACCATCCAAAAGGACAGCATTAAGAGCCATGGGCCTGATCTCACTCCTCCCCACGTTCTCCGCAAATCTCCTTTGAGCTTAGAGCTTGAAGCAGTAAGAGGGACAGTAACGGGCATGACCCAGCCGGTAGCAGCTGATCCCAAGGAGATGAGCCCAGGTGATATAATCCCTGAACTTCCTGCCTCAACGACCTCACGCCACCATCCTCCTATCCAATCAGGCCAACATACGGGGCTTCCAAATCTCACTTCAAACTTTTTAATTTTCACAGCCTTTACACTGATCCCTGGCATGTGGGACTAAACAGATTTTTAAAATTCTGTTTTCTAAAATAAGTATGTGTTATATATAAAATGAAATACATTTTATTTGAAATCATTTTTAACATATAAAATCACTTGCATTGGTAGTCATCATATTAACTTTTTATTTTTTGATACAGGGTCTTGTTATGTTGCCTAGGCTGACCATGAACTCCTGCACTCAAGCTATCCTCCCACATCAGTCTCCGGAGTAGCTGGTACTATAGGCACATGCCAATTTTTATACCATGTATTAATATATAGTGTTATGCATTTTATATGTGTAAGATATTTCACAATAAATTTAAGAATGCATGCTTTAGCTATACTTGCACTGTTATTTTTTCATTTTCAGGCCATAATATTCTTATTACACATTTCCATATCATACTCTAAATTTTCTTATACAATTCTATCTATACATCTCTGGCCTGAAGAATAGGGCACCAGAGGTTAGCAAGCAGGTGCCAGAGAGTTCATTCATAGAAAAATCATGACACAGGGCCGGGCGCGGTGGCTCACGCCTGTAATCCTAGCTCTCTGGGAGGCCGAGGTGGGCGGATTGTTTGAGCTCAGGAGTTCGAAACCAGCCTGAGCAAGAGCGAGACCCCATCTCTACTAAAAATAGAAAGAAATTAATTGGACAACTAAAAATATATAGAAAAAATTAGCCGGGCATGGTGGTGCGTGCCTGTAGTCCCAGCTACTCGGGAGGCTGAGGCGGGAGGATCGCTTGAGCCCAGGAGTTTGAGGTTGCTGTGAGCTAGGATGACGCCATGGCACTCTAGCCCGGGCAACACAGTAAGACTCTGTCTCAAAAAAAAAAGAAAAATCATGACACATTCTTATTTCACTGTCTGAACCGGAAACTGAAAAGACAATAAAAGACAGCTACTTGGTAACTGAGGATCTGCACTTTGCAGACTATGGGCAGCCACATCTCAATGACCTCATCTAATACATTCATTTTTTTCATTAAGCCTCTATTAAACGCCTTGTATGCACGAGGTCCTGAAGCTGCCGAAAGGAGTAAGAACCTTTCCTGAGGAAGCTCACTATCAAGTGATTCTATAAACTAGGGTTGGCAAACTGTGGCCCATAGGCCAAATCCAGCTCACAGCTTGTTTTTATAAATAAAGTTTTATTGGAACACAGCCACTTGCATTAGTTTATGTATTATCTGAGATTGCTATCATGCTACAATGGCTATATGTGGAGATAGGGCTTAAGGCCATAAGGGTGGGGCCCGAACCTCTTAGAACTACTGTCCTTATAAGAAAAGACAGAGACACCAGGGATGCCTGTGCACAGAGGAAAGGCCACATGAGACAAGCCCTCACCAGAAACCAACACTACCAACATCTTGATCTTGGACTTCCAGGCTTTATAACTGCGAGAAAATAAGATTTTGTTGTTTAAGCCACCCAGTCTGTGGTATTCCGTCGTGGTAGCCCTAGCTGACTAACACACCAGTCCCAGTGTGGTTCCTGGACCTGCAGCATTAACACTGCCCGGGAGCTTATTATGAACGCGGCATCTCCAGCCCCACTCCAGGTCACCTGCATCAGAATGTACATTTAAACAATGTCCCTGGGTGGGTTGAGCTGGACCAACTTTCAAGAGGATGGAGGACATTCGTCGGAGATTTCAAAGAAAGATGGGAGAAGGGCTAAAAAGGCTTGAGGAGAGATGAAGAAGTCAGAGGGTTTGCTTGGTGGCCTCTGTCTCCTTGGGGAGATCAAACATCGGTAGCCAAAGTTGGGGAAGAGCCTGGAATTCAAAACCCTAGCCCAAGGAGCTTTTCTCTTTTTAATCCCCATGATTAGAATCGATGCATTTCAGAACTGGTGGTGATTCTTCAGAAGATATCCATTTCCAAAAAAACGAAAATTAAAATTGAAAAAAACTTTAAACAATAAAATTTTTGAAAAATAAAAATTTTTTTAGAAACAAAAAGCAACAACAAATAAAACAATATCTATTTCTTGCTCTTGAGAGGGACAGTGTAGCTTGTCCAAGGCAACTTGGGGGGATGAGAATCCAGCCTCCTTGTTTCCCATCTAAGGCACTTTGCTACTGTTTAATTTGTCAAAAATTCTATCAAATAGTTACAATTCTCAGAGCCCCATGGGTTGAGATTTTAGTTTTCTTCAGTGCAGAGAGGCTTGTCATGAGCCGGTCCTGGGAAAGGGAGAGAAAATCGGCCGAGTCCAGCGGATTGGAGAGTCGAGTGCGCGCTCTACTACCAACCACATGTTCTATGCACGTCTGATGGGGACCCGCACCTCTGGCTGCAAGCTTTCTACTACGGCTCGCCATACGCTGGAGGAATGCTTCACCACGCGGACTGGCCGTAGAAGCTGAGAGCTTTAAATTACTGCATAGTCACATCCAGCTAATCCGTGCCTTGACTATCTGCGTGTCTGGCTGCCTAAAAACGTCCCTGGCATGGAGCTGCAACTCGTGACTGCCTTGTTCATTTGATATATTCGTGTGCCTCCCTTCAGCCCCTCCGTGCACACACACACTTCCATGTACGTGCAAGTGGCGTTGGCAAAATGTATTACCAAGTCAGTCCTTCGTGAATTCCTAAGGACATACTGCTGCCTGGTAGTTGGAGAATCACCACACAGTGGACAGTCACGGAGAAGCTTGTAGAAGGGGGAAAGGGGCGGGGAAGATGGGGCTAGGGGAGGGCTGGAGAGGCGGAAATGAGAAGAATGTGAAATGAAGTAGCTGCGCGCCTCCGCTCGACACTGTTGCTGCCTGGGACTGGACTGAATGTTGGTTTTAGGGTGGGGTGGTTTAGATGCAAATCTCAGCTTTGTAGCTTGTTGGAATCTCAGGGACTCAGATAGATTAAATGACTATCTGAGTCATTTAATCTATCTGAGTCTCCACTTACTCACCTAGAAGAATGGGAGTAATGAACTTTTCTCATTGAATTTTTTCAGGGATTAAATAAGAAGATGTAGAAAATGCCTTGCATATGGTAGGGTTTCAGTCAATGTTGATTTTCTTTCTTTCCTTCCACCCTTCTTCCCTCTCCTATTGACACTGAGTTGTTTTCCATACACAGTGCTGACAAGAGGAGGCACCTTTCACGTGCCCAGTAAGAGAGAGATTACAGACAGATACAATGATACTGTCTTCAGGGACACTGATTGCTTTGCTTGTTTTATTTAGCTACTCAGCATCTTTGACAGTTATCACAGAACATAATAACCACAAGTAGTGAACAGTGGACGCTATTAATAAAAAAATACAAGTAGCAGAAGGAACGAAAATAATAATATAATCAATCTGTATTCCAAAATTATACAGTAGTGATTTTTGTGACTGAATGTTTTCTGTACCTTTTTGGGTTTTTTTTCTTTTTTGGAGACAGAGATCTCTCTGTGTTGCCTAGGCTGGCCACAAACTCGCGGGCTCAAGTGATCCTCCTGCTTCAGCCTGCCAAGTAGCTGGGACGACAAGCAGGTACCCCTGTGCCCTCATATATCTTGAATAGACGTCTCAAGATCTGGCTATTTCTGTTGACATAAATTTAGAAAGTAGCACTTCCAGAGATCTTTAGAATCAGCAGGAGTTGGGCTTTTGTTTTTTTTAATGCCAACGGTATTAGAATTTTTAGAATGTCCTTGGCAAATAGGGCCTGTCCAGGTACAGCATGTTAAAAAATTGCCCTATCATTTTAGGAGTCGAGAACACTTGGATGAGAAATGAAGCACTTCCCTGCGTGGCGGAATGACGCTGGCTCCTTGCCAGCTCCGTGGCTCTCTGAGTGGTCTCACTCGACCCAGAACTGTGGCCAAACGCCAGAGGAGGAAGGCTGGCCTGTCAGTCCATCACTGGACTTCAGGACTTGGGAATCCAAAGGCTCTCTCCTCTAAGGAGCTGGAGACAATTAAAAAAAAAAAATCCCAACTGACATATACACATGCCTCTTTTCATCTACTTCTGCCAGCTCATTCCCTAAATCACGAGAAAATACAAATAACACTTACTATTTATTGGTCCCTTAACTACATGCCAGAAATGTGAATTAACTCATTCAATCCTCAACACAATCCTGTGTGGTAGGAAATATTGTGTCCATTATACGGATGAGAAAATCGAGACTCAAAGAGGTAAATTAACTTGCCCAAGTTCCCCCAGCAGCAAGCGGTAAGCTGGGAATTGAATTCAAGTTTGGCAAGAGATGCTGTTTCCCAGGTCAGAGGCGTTTCCTCAGTTCCCTAGAGTTTTGGCTTATACCTGTTTTACAAGCTCATTGTATTTCCCTGGCGTCTCCTTTTCCTTCAGATAAGAAAACGTCCAGGCTGGTTTCAAAATAGTATCAATACCTTGACCTCAACCAGAAACGACTGCTTTGTTTTAGCTTAGAAACTTGGGCGATCTCCTTCCATTTTGCGAACATTCTTGCAGTTTTTTAATACCTACATTTCCTCCTCTTTCTTTTTACTTTTCTAATCTCACAAAGCCGCTCCCTCAGCCTCCATCTGCTACACAGTCATTTATTTGTTTGAAAATCCATTGAGGGTCTACTCTAAATCAGAAAGACAAATACTAACAAGTTCCACCCTCAAGGTGCTCCCAGTCTAGTGGGAAAGACAGTCACACAAACAGATAATTTTAGTGGAGTTTTGTGACCACGATAATACACTTATGGCCAATGCTGAAGAAACACACACGCTCCAGCAATGACATCAGCTTGGAGGCATTGGTGAATGTTAACATTTCCATTGGTTCTTTTAAAAAAAATTACCTTTTTTTTTAGAGACAGGGTCTTGCTATGTTGCCCAGGCTGGTCTGAAACTCCTGGCCTCAAGTGATCCTCCCGCCTTGGGCCTCTCAAGGTGCTGGGACTACAGATGTGAGCCACCACACGTGGCCTCTGCTGGTTCCTAAAGATTGAGAAGGTGATGACCAGGCATCAAAGTATGGGGCAAGCATTGCGGTAGGAGCAACAATGAGAAGGTGTGACAGGGCCAGGAGTACTTCAGAAATGTCTGTATCTCTATGGGATGCATGAAGCAGAGATGCCCAGGTGATGAGAGAGGAGTTAGGAGAAGTCCAGGCTGGGTATGGCAGTGTTTAGTTTAGCCTCTATACTGGGGGCCAGGAGATGCCAGGGAGGCTTTACAAGGGGAGTGACATGATGAAATTCTTTTAGGAAGATCCCCCTGGCAGCAGTGAGAGTGTTTGGCAAGACAGACCAGCGAGCGGGAAACCAGTGGCACTGCTATGCAAGACAGGTTTGATTGAAAGGAACAGAGATGACGGCCACATCTGAAGACATTTCTGAGTTAGCAGTGACAGGGTGGAGAGAAGCATGCATGCAAAAGATTCAGGAGCTGAGTTCAGGCCAACTCTGAGGTGTCTTACTTGGGAGCCTGGTGGATGGTGACGATATGAAATAAAATGAGACATCCAATGGGAAGAGTGGGTTTGGAGGATGGGAGATGGGGTAAGGAGTGCAGTGGTGTCATCGCAGCTCACTGCAACCTCGAACTGCTGAGCTCAAGGGACCCTCCTGCCTGAAGCAATCGTCCCTCCTTGGCCTCCCAAAGTGCTGGGATTGCAGGCATGAATCACCACACCTGGCCTGAGTTTAGTATATTTTTAGCTTCAGTGTTGTCCAGTCTAGATATAAGCATGAAACCTGGAAGTGAGCACCTACATGAACAGAGAGAGATCCAAGAGAAACTTTCTGGTTCTGGCTTAAGGAAAGAGGTGTCCTAATGCTTAAAGAGAGTGAGGGAAATCCCTTGTTTTCTCTTTTGTTTTTCTGCTGGCTGGACGACTGACAAGGAGACTCTGGAGACCAGAAAGTACTAGGGACATTATAAAGAGAAAGGTGTTTATGAAGATGACCCGACAAAATTGTTTATGAATCCCTGGGCTCACTCCCAGTGGCACAGTCATGAATCTGACCCTAAGCAGCATGCTGAAAGCTTTGAGACTAAACTATAACCCGTGGGATGAACTCACCCAGCTCCCAGACTGGCCACCGGGTGGTGCACATGCAGGTCACACCTGAATAGCATCGCGAAGACTTTGAAAGTAGAACTGAGACCGAAACCACAGCCCACAGAAGCCTGTCAGAACTTGCAGCCTGAACACAACTGGGTCTATTTCCCACTGAAATTTAAAAAAAAAAAAAAAGCAATATTTTCCATAGAAATTTAAACAAGACCTAGAGACTCATAGTATTCAAAATGATCAGAATACAAAATTCCTTACCACATGAAGAACTAGGAAAATCTCCACTTGCGTGCTGAGATGACACAGATGTTGGAAGCACCTGACAGAGACTTTAAAGCAGCTATTATTAAAATTCTCCAACAAGTAAGTTGGCAAAGTTGTGTCATCCTGTGAGATGTGAAAGGCGACAACAGCAAAGTAACCCAGGATCTGTGTCACATGCATACCCAGAGGGATGCTGGGCACTAACTCTTGTTAGATAAAGGTATGTGACGGACAGGACCTGAAAGTCTTGTAAAAATGTAAGAGATCACTGCCCTTCACAGACACTGAGCAAGATATCCAGAAGCCAAAGCCAATAGACTTCTTTTTATCCCCACTGGCAGTGTTATCACCTTCTGGTGGGAGCTACAAGACTGAGATGTTTAAAAGTTGCCCTGGATTCTATTCCTCCTCCTTGCCTGGTTCCCAGAGCTCAGCTATAACTAGAAGCACCTGTCCATCTGCACCTCATTCATCAGCTGAAATGTCTGCACGTGGCTTTGCTTCAAGTTTGTCCTCTTTCAAAGCCCCAAATATGCTTCTCATCTAATGCGTGTAGCAGGTTCACTTCATGGGGCTAGTCCACAGTGTATAACTCCACGTACTAAAAGACCCAATAGCAGGCTGGGTGGCAGGTTCAAATAGCCGACAGCCTATAAATTTTTTCCAGCTTTCTCTAGCTTCAGATGAATGAGGATACCATCACTATCACCACCTTCGTAGAAGAAAAAACTTTGGATGTAGGCCAGCTATGACCTAAAAAGTCACTTAAAATTCATTTGAAGAAACACTTGAAGAATGTGCATCTATGACTAGGGGATAGGCCTGAACATTTTTTAGAATCCAAAAGACAATAGTTACTATTTAAAGGGGGTGTCTTAGTTCATTTGGGCTGCTATACTAAAATACCTTAGGACGGGCAATTTATAAACAATAGAAATGTATTGCTGACAGTTTTGGAGGCTGGGAAATCCAAGATCAAGACACCATCAGATTCAGTGTCTGGTGAAGGCTCACTTCCTACATTATATAGATGGCAGCTTTTTGCTGTGTCCTCGCATAGCGGAAGGGGCCAGGGAGCTCCCTTCAACCTCTTTTATAAATGCACTAATCCTGGTCATGAAGGTGGAGCCCCCATGACTTAATCACTTCCCAAAGGCCCCACCTCTTAATGCCATCACATTGAGGATCAGTTTCCAACTTATGAATTGGGAGGTGGGGGGCACCAACATAGAGATTACAGCAGGGGTAATACTAAATATCAGCCCTAATGAAATTTATTCTCCAGAATGTGGAATTTTCTTGTTGATAAGAATAATAACAATATTTATTGGGTACCTGCTACAGCAGGTCTGTGGCCATCTCAGTAACATGAATCCTACCCTCTTCTTGGTATGAAGTTTGGAAAGGATTTACCTGCTCCTCGGATCAAGGTGTGAGCCTTGATTGGTCCAAGACGATCAATTAGTTTATACTCCTGGCCACAAGGATTCATCCAAGACCTAAGCCAATCAACACCTGGTATTTCACAGCCACTGGTTCAGGGGAGGACAGCACATGACCAAGTAGAGCTCACTAGGAAGGAAGCCCAGGAGGAGGGAGAGACAGTCTCACTCTCTCTCTCTCTGACATTGATGAGGAAGCAGGTAGTCCTGCACAGCAAGGTTACTCATCTTGCAGGAAGGTAGGGGAAGCAGTCTGGAATGCGGCCAGCACCTCGAAGGCCCTTGGTGATGTCAGTAGTCAGCTAGATTAAAACAACCCTGAAGCCTGCCCTCTGGATTTTCAGTGACATGAAGCAATAGATTCCCTTGATATTTAAGCTGGTGTGTGTTGGGCTTTTTGCTGCTTACTACTGCCTGACTGCATCTTAACGGATGTAACCCCTTTGTGTTAGGCACTGTATTGGGGTCTTCACTCATTCGGTCTCATTTAGTCTTCACCACAGCCCAGTGAAGGTGGGGGTTGTGTCATCCCCTTTTTGCTGGTGAGGAAACTGAGGCTGAGAGAGGTCAGGTGTCCTATCCAAGTTCAAACTGCTGGTAAGTGGTGGAGCCAGGATGTGGTCTCAGATCTGCCCAGTCCCACAGCCTATGCACCCGCCGTGTTCCGAGGGAATACCTGCTATAACACTTGTGGACGCAGTGCTTCGGGAGATCCCCCCACACTACCCTCTGCAATAATTCTACAGTAGTTCCTATTGTCATACAAGCTGCATATGTGGCATCCTGTTTGAGCAGTTGGGTATTTCTTGCAAGTGTTGATGAATCACTATCAAAAAATTGCAATATATCCCTTACTGCAAGAGGCCCTGCATAAAGATCTTAAAGAACTCTCATTGGTATTTTAGGTAGCAGAACTTAACTCCAAGATGCTAAAAGTAATTGTCTAATATAAACATATCTGAACTTAATTATAAATGTTATTTAAGAAGTCACTTGAAATTGTTTTTCCACTTGAAAATTGGTAGTTAATGACATGAATCTACTTCATACTCAGAAAGGTTTATGAGTAGGATCAGACTTTGAGAAAAATAACCTACATAGACACTAAGGGCTTGGTTCTTCATAATGCTAGACTGTAGACAATTCGTGATGTGATACCACTTCCAGGTAGCTCATTCCGCCTGTGATTGTTAAGCTAGAGTTCCCTATGGGAAAGCAAATAAATAAAAAATTTCCATTCCAAAATACACGCCTGTATTCCTTAAACAATAATCAGTGAGTTTTTCAGCCTAAACAGAAAAGGCTTCAGAAGACATTGATCCAAACTTTATGTCCAGTGCTAAAAAATCCCACCATATTTCATGATGTCCAATCTCTATTCAGGCATTTTTATCTGGTCCAAAGTGCCCTAGATGTTGGACTCAAATCTATACCCCCAGAAGAAATAGGTTTTGGAGGTGGACACACTGAGCTCAAATGATTGTTCCACCAGTTCCCACTGGGTGACCCTGGGCTATGGCTTAACCCCCCTAAGCCCCAGCCTCCCTAGCTATAAAAATGGAGATGATAACATCTCAGGCCATTAATATAGGTTTAAAAGAGATATTGTGTACAAAGTGCATAGCGACTATCCCCGGCACAGAGAGGAAGACTCAACAAATGATAGCTATTATTAACTATCTCAGAGAGCACCCCTGAAGCTGTTGAGTAGGGTTGCCAGATTTAGCAAATAAAAATACAGTAAATCAAATAAAATTCGAATTCAGATAACAAGCAATAACTTTTTAGTATAAGTATATCCCGTGTAATATTTGGGATATACTTATACTAAAATATTATTCACTGTTTACCTGAAATTCACATTTCGCTGTGCATCCTGTATCTTATCTGGCGACCCTACTATTTAGTCAGGGCAACCATTCAGGCAGAAGCAGGGATGGGAAAGTGGGGAAGTGAGCAGTGAGGTCAGGGTGGGGAGGACATAGAGGAACCAGGGGTGTGGCACAAACCTGCAGACCTTGGGCACACACTCTGACATGGGAGCACCCGCTACCTGCTGCGGAACCTGCCCCCAATGCTAAAATGGACACCCCGCCGCATGGAGAAGCCCATATTCACAATGGTTCATTTCCTCTCCCTTTGGAGATTCTTATTCTTGTAAAAAAAAAAATCAACCTTAGAAACCATCGCTTGAGTTGGATCACTATATAATTTACTATTTATTATCCTTATATTAAAGAAATTCTAGCACAAAAATGAAGTGTATCAAGTGCCTACTTTTTCCAGACCCTTTCATTCCACCTTTCAAATATGTATTGAGAATATATCTTGTCTCAGCTACAGTAATAGTGATGAAGGATATAAATTAAGGGTAAATCAGGACCCCAGCTTCAAGAATCTCATTGTCTAGTGCAATGATCTCCAACTATATTTTATTATTTGCCTCACAGGTGAAAAAAAAAATTGAGCACATACCCCCTTACATGTAAATTTATTTAGTTATTAATCATAAATTCTATCATAAATAATAGCGATTTATTATATATACACATCCATATAAGATGTGTTTATATTTATATAAGAATACTTATACACATCATACATACATAAATAAAATATATTGAAAAAGAAGAGATACACAACATAAATAGAATTTATAAAATCCACACCCACGCCCCACCCTGCCAGTGAATCCTCTTGCGTAACCCCTGGAACACTCAAGACCCAGTTTGGAAGCTATAGGACTAGTGGATAAGAAAGACCTGGCAGCAAATAATTTGAGTACAGATAAGTACTGCCCACAGGATGTTGGAAGAGCACAGAGAGAGGGTGAGGAGCCCTACTGGGGAGGAGAAGGAAGGCTACACGAAGGTGGGGAGCTCTGGGTGAGGCTCGAAGAATGAGCAAGACTCTTGCAAGTCTTGGGGACAGAGGATGCTTTTCAGGCAAAGAAAACAGCCTTTTCTAAATCATGTTAGTATGAAAGAAGATAACATATTCAGAGAGCCAGGGGCAAATTAGTATGGTTTAAGCGTAGAGTACAGTTGGTAAAAGAAAAGTTAAATACAGTTAAAAGAGTAGATTGCAGTTTATGCGGTACAGATGAAATCCAGGAAACAACATAAATGTGAACCCTGAAATGATTTGCTCACATTTACATATTAGAAAGATCACTCTGCTGGAGACGAGAAAATTCTAAATGAAGTCTTAGAAAGTCAAATTAATGCAGTATATTACATTATAGATTATTATATCCGAATAGCATTTATCCTAAGATTACCCAGCTATTTAATTTTATGCACAGGAATAATATGCTAATTATTATGGCTAATTATTATTAGCCTAGAACATTTTAAAAATTAAATGAGTTAATATAAATAAAGTACTTAGAATAGTGCCTGGCATGTAGTAATTTCTTTTTATTTTTTTTTTTTTTGAGACAGAGTCTGGCTCTGTTGCCCTGGCTAGAGTGCCGTGGCGTCAGCCTAGCTCACAGCAACCTCAAACTCCTGGGCTCAAGCAATCCTTCTGCCTCAGCCTCCTGAGTAGCTGGGACTACAGGCATGCACCACCATGCCCGGCTAACTTTTTCTATATATTTTTAGTTCTCCGATTAATTTCTTTCTATTTTTAGTAGAGACGGGGTCTCGCTCTTGCTCAGGCTGGTCTTGAACTCCTGACCTTGAGCGATCCACCCGCCTCGGCCTCCCAGAGTGCTAAGATTACAGGCGTGAGCCACCATGCTCGGCCAGTAATTTCTTGTATTGATTCTTTTTTATTGTGGTAAAATATACATAACATAAAATTTGCCATTTTAGCCACTTTTAAGTGTACAATTCAGTAGCATTAAGTACATTCACATTGTATGACCTTCACCACCATCCGTCTCTAGAACTTTTTTATCATCTCTAACTGAAACTCTCTGTCCATCGAACAGTAACTGCCTGTGTCCCCTCCCCTCAGCCCCTGGTAACCTCTATTTTACTTTCTGTCTCTATGAACTTGCCTACTCTAGGTATCTCATATAAGTGATATAACCATGGGAGCAGCCCAGACTGGGTCTACTCTGTTGATACAAAATGTCGAGTTACTTTGTAGGTAAAGCAGAGCCAAAAACTTCAGGTCATGTAGCCCAGGCATGTGCAATAGAAAAAGCTTTGACCTCTAATAACATCCAGAACTAACGATTGTTCCCCTGGGAACCAAGAAGACCAGGATGTGACCAAAACCTGAAAACGGGAACTCTTTCAGAAGCAAGGGCACTGTTGGCCCAGAAGAACCAGGGCTGAAATCCAGCTCCACATACCTTACTGTAAATGGTCAAATTCAAAGCCGTCCAATCAGACCCTGCCAAGCCTTCCTAAATCCTTTCCCTTGCCCTCTGATCCCATAAACTTGCCCCAGACCCTAAATCAAAAAGACAGATTTGAGCCTGCCTCCTGTCTCCTACTAACCAGTACTGCAGTAAAGCCTTTATTTTCTCAAAAGCCAGTGCCGTACTATTGGCATCTGTTCACGTTGGGCAGTGAGCCCATTTGCTTGATAATAGTGGCATCATACAATATTTGTCCTTTTGTGACTGGCTATTTCACTTAGCATAATTTTTTCGAGGTTCATCCGTGTATAGCATCTATCAGAATTTCATTGCTTTTTAAGACTGAGTAATATTCCATTGCACGTATATATTACATTTTATGATATCCATTCATCTGTTGAGGGACACTTGCATTGTTCTTATATTTTAAATTTTTTTTCATTATTATTATTTTAGAGATGGGGTCTCACTCTTGCTCAGGCTGGTCTTTAACTCCTGAGCTCAAGCAATCCTCCTGCCTCGGCCTCCCAGAGTGCTAGGATCACAAGCGTGAGCCACCACGCCCGGCTTGTTCTTATCTTTTGGCTATTGTGATTAGTGCTTCTTACGGACATGGATATATAAATATCTCTTTGGGTCCCTGCTTTCAGTTATTTTGGGTATATACTCATATTGCTGGATCATGTGGGTAATTCTATGTTTAATTTTTTGAGGAATCAAAAAATACTGTTTTCCACAGTGGCTGCACCATTTTACATTCCCATCAGCAATGCACAAGTGTTCCAATTTTTCACATCCTCACCAACACTTGTTATTTTCTGTTTGTTTTTTTAATATATAATAGTCATCTAATGAATGCAAAGTGGTATCTGTTTTGGTTTTGATTGGCATTTCCCTGGTGATCCTACCTAACTATAATTATATAACATTTGAAAAGAGTAAAATCGGCCTCTGGAAAAGAGAATTAAGAGAGGGGACTTTAAGAAATGCCAGTTATCAGCCAGGTGTGGTGGCTCACACGTGTAATCCTAGCACTCTGGGACGCCGAGGCAGGCGAATTGTTTGAGCTCAGGAGTTCGAGACCAGCCTGAGCAAGAGCGAGACCCCGTCTCTACCAAAAATAGAAAGAAATTAATCGGCCAACTAAAAATATATAGAAAAAATTAGCCAGGCATGGTGGCGCATGCCTGTAGTCCCAGCTACTCGGGAGGCTGAGGCAGGAGGATCGCTTGAGCCCAGGAGTGTGAGGTTGCTGTGAGCTAGGCTGACGCCACGGCACTCACTCTAGCCCAGGCAAAAGAGTGAGACTCTGTCTCAATAAAAAAAAAAAAAGAAATGCCAGTTATCTACCTGCATTTCAACTACAATTTGCATTACATTCTTAAGCTACATTTTTCGCCTAGGATGAAGTAAATGTTACATTTTTACAGAGCCTCTCAAATTCAAATTAAGACAAAAGAGAGAGGATCACAGGTATGATGAAGCCAGAATTTGAATGTAGACTGATCTAGAAGCTGCAAGTTTAGCTGCCTAAGCAAACAAGAAGAAACAAGAAGAAAATAGAAACTGTCCTTGATCTGCTTATCTGAAGTTTAAAGTCTGTGTTAAAGAGTAAATAGACATGAGTTTCTAGCCCTGAGGGCTAGGCAGAGTCAGGCACAGATATAATGGGTAATCAGGAACCACCAAGGTTCTTGGTAAGAAACAGATGTGATGAAAACAATGTTGGAGGAAGGCAACCCCACCTGCCCCAGCATGTAGTAGTAAGAGATGAAAGAGTCTAGGGCTGGAGTCAGATAGATTTGGGTTCTAATCTCAGCACGGACATCAGCTGCCACCCTAAGCAATTCACTTAACTTCTCGAAGCCTTGGTTTCCTCATCTGCAAAATGACCATAATACTTGCTTCATAAGATCTACATGAGGATTAAATAAGCTAATGTATAGAACTGCTTAGCATCATACTCAGTACATTGTAAGCATGCACTCATTCATCTGTTCACTGATTCACAAAGCACCTACTGTGTGCCAAGCCCTGTGCCAGGCACTGGTATAACATCTAAACAACACAGACACAGTCTCATCAGGGAGCTTAGTCTGGAAGGGGGAGTCAGACAGTAAACCTATGTAAGTATAAGCTTGGTACAAATTGAAGACCTATGGAGGGAAAGAACAGGGTGCAACGAGAGTGGACGAGAGGGAACTTATTTGGGCCCAGAGTGGATGAAAAGGCTTCAGGAAAACTGCTCTCCAAGGCAGCTCCGCCTGGGAGGAGCAGGAGGCAGCAGAGTGCCGGGGGGGAAGCCCAGGAGAGAGGTCAAAGGGCCAGAGGCCAGCCTGCCAAATACTGCCACTAGGAGAGACTTGAAAGTGGATGTGGCCACACAGACATCAAGGAGGACCTGGACGAGAGCAGTTTCAGGGTGTCTCGGACACAGAATGGGTGTTACTATGATTGTCAAGAAAGACATTAGAGGGGATACTTCAGAGTAGGTGTAGACGCTCCACGAAGTCAGCAAGAGCAAGGGGACTGCCCCTCACAAAGGCGAGCAGGCTCCGTGAGCTGCGCCTCAGACCCACACCAAGAAATCCTCCCATCAGCTCGGCGCCGGCACTCGCCCCGCCCTCCGCCCCTGCCCGGCTGGGCTGCGCGGGAGGCACCGAGTCTGCGCAGACAGAAAAGTCGTCGCAAGTGTTGCCGCATCGGTCGCGTGGTCGGGGGACCAAGCGTCCGTGTCCTGAGGCTCACGCGGAAGGGGTGCAGCGGCGGGTCCCTCCTCCCAGGCCCCCTCTCCAAGGCCCTGCCCCGGCGAAGCCCCACTCATTCTCCGTGAACTCGGAGTCCGTGTTTGGAACCACCCCTTGTTCGATCTCTGGAAACGATTTCCACAACATGATTTCCCTGTTCCTCAGTCCTGGGAGTGTGAAGACGTGTCACAATACTAATACCTTAAAGAGACCCAGGCTGTGCACACATGAGCCAAACTCCTGTGCGTGACATCACAGCAGGGTGTGTCTAAAGACAGCCAGCGACTCCAGAAACAGCCCTTCCCTCCCTTGGGGAGCTGCACTCAGCCTGGCCCGCACACCTCGCCGTTTGCGCGGAGGAAATGGGCCGACGGGAGGCAGAGCCCAGGAGACGGCGAGGGAGGCCAGAGGCCCCTGGAGACCGGGACTTATCTGAGACCCCCCCAGGCGATTAGCTTTGCGCCAACACTGTCCACGTGGATGTCACCTCAGCGCCAGACTGTCCTCTGCGGGTCGGCTGGAATAACGAATGAGCTGACACCTTGAGCTGGGGTGACAGCCCTCCAGGAGGAAGTGGGGGGCGGGGCAGAGAGCCCGCGGGGAGGCAAGCTGGGTCTTATAGCAAGGACCGGGCGACAGATGCCTTGTCAGAGAACTACTGGTGCCGAGGAGCGCTGACAACCACCTTTCCCCAGAGAAGGCCTCCAGCCCTGGAAGAGGGAGCTGCGGAGAGGCAGCGAAACCCGGGGCCGTCACAAATCCTGAGCTGGAAAGGCTCGCGGCTCCCAGCCCTTCCCCTCCGTACACTGGCCCTATTGTCCACAAGCACCTTGGCAGTTACTGTAAAGTGGCTAAAATTTGGCACATCCTCCAAGGCCTTTCCTGGTCAGATCAGGTGACCGTTTCCCTGAGACTTTTAGAGAAAGAAAGGATTAGTTGGCACCATCCTCCCCCTCGGAGGCAGGTGAGAGTAAATCCATTTAACTGGCCAGCGCTGCCAGTTTACAAATAAAACATAAGCCATAAATGCTGCCTTTGTTCAAAGGAGGCAGCCTTCCTGGCGGTGAGGTGAGATCAGCAATTTGTCCTTTGTCAGAGGATTAGCAGAGCCTCGTTGTTTTAGTGTTTATTTATCAATTTGCATCTTCTAGCAGTTTCGACCCAGCTCAGAGGCCCCAATTCCCCCACTTCCCTGCTGCTCATTTTACCTCCTCCGCCAAGGCCACAGCAAAGTTGGATCTGAGCACACCCAACACGAAACACATGCAAATCTTCCTGGCTTTTATTCTGTTCCGGTTCAAGCTCCTTGGCTGTCTCCTGGCTGCAGAACAGAAATTACAGCCCTAGCAGAGCGGAGAAAAGATGGTTCACCCAGACAAAGGGACCTGTTCTCACCTGTAAACATGCCATTTCTAACAAAACTCTGCACTCATTTGATATTTGTGGAATAAACAGAGTCCTAGTTTTGATGCCAATCTGTCCCCGGGTGGTTAGACAGGTCACACCATGCCTGGGGGTTTCCGTTAGACGTTGGCATGGTTATGGCGGGTCTGAGAGGGGTGGAGATGACCTCACAAAGCTGACAATATGCTGGACAGAGTTTTCTAGAGGGTGGACCCCTGGTTATCAAAAGAAGATTATGTATTAAGCACCTTGTACATGATTCTCTGCAGGGAGAACTATAATACTTCATCCCAATACCTTCTCACCTGGGATGTTTTAGCCTAAGGCCTTAGCTTACTCCTTTGCTTTAAAAAATAAAATGAAATAATTTTTTTTAAATCTCTGCTCTTCAATGTGTGTTTGTCAGTCATATCACATGTCCCGCTCTGGTGGGGACACTGGTCTTGGGGAGGCTGTGTGTGTGCGGGGTTGGAGGTGCTCGGGAACTCTGTGCCCTCCTCTCAATTTAGCTGTGAACCTAAAACTCCTCTAAAATATAAAGTCTGTCTTTTAAAAAAGCTTTTCTATTTTTTTCAAAGCTACAAAATTCGTTTTTCTAATGAAAGCTTATTTGAAGCCAAATTGTGTGAAATATAATAAGCAAAGTGTTCTCTCTCACATTGCCCCACGCCCACCCCGGGCCATCTCAGAGGAGTGCTCCAGTTCTGCAGGACACAGTTGGAAACTTCTGGATTAGAGGGGATCTACATGCTTTCCTCCAGCTCAATCTCCAAGCCGGGCTATTCCCTCACCTGTCTGTTTTCCCTACGTGCCACACGTCCCACCAGATGGAGATCCTGGTCTTCCTTTCTAACGCCTTCCTTGCATTTTCTAAGTATTCCCAGACAGTCTGGAAAGACTTTCCAAACTTTCATCACGTCACCACTCCATGCTTCGGTAAGACATTCAAAGTCCTTCACAACTGGGCCTCAATTTAACATTTCAGTTTTACCCCTCAATGACCCCTCGACAAAACTGTCACCTCCTGCTCATCTCAACCACTGGCCATCCTTAAGCATGACTTGTAAAGACCGACCTCCGACCTCCCTGTCATTGTTCACACCAAGAATGCCGCTTGTCCACTTGCAGCCAACTCCAGACCACTTCAGCCTTTAAAGTTCAAACCACAGAGTCTCCATGACGTCTTCCACAACCACCATGTGTGTTGCTGATGGCTCACAGCACATTGTGTGTGTGTATGTGTTGTGACTTGGCACTGTGAGCTCATAGTCTACGGGGCTTTATCTGTATGACCCCTGCGCAGCCTGGATTGACAGTATATCCCTCCAGCTCAGTTTTGCATTTGCTTCTACCAGGTACTCCAGGGGTAATGTCATCAACACACTATTTTGCATTAATGAGTTGACTTTGGGGGCTCCCGGACCACATGGGTGGCATTGGTTTAAACCCCAAACCCATGTGAGGGACTCATTGTTACGGATTTTCATAAAACACATCTTATTCCACCCAGATCCTAGGTCGAGTTCCCTTGTTGTACTACTTTGCTGAGGCATTAATCTCCCCTCCTCAATTCCATCCTTTCACTGACAGTGTACCAGAGTTACGCAGGTCTCAGAACCCTCCATTCCTTGGGCATTACAAGCCACACTTCCGGGTTAAGGAGACCACCAACCCCCCCGTCCCCAAAACAGCCCCAACATCAGCTTAAAAGTTTATCACTTTGTTCTCCAGTGTCCTCTTCTTCTTTGGGACTTTGGTATTTCCTTTACATTTTTATGAGCTCAGTTATACAATTGAAGATATGTCTGTTATATTTTATCCATAATTTTCAAGTGGTGAGAGAGGGGGAGAGTTTAGGCTATTAAGTTTGCAATATTCCGGTGATTGTTTTTTCAACTAGAGTATAAGTTCCCATTATACACATAACACCTAAAACTGCCAAACACATATCAAATGATTAACAAACATTTGACAAATGACGTTTGCTCTATCTCTTTCACACAAGGATGGCACTGCTTTAGTCGGATGGATCAATCTTGACTCTGCTACTAACTCGCTATGTGAGCCTGGGCAAATTTTATTTCTCTGAACCTCAGTTTCTTCACATGCAAAATGGTGGAGATCCCCGTCTTACATGGTAGCTACCAAGATCAATAGGTATTTAATTCATCTAGCGTAGCGTTTGGCCAGCACTCGATTACCATGATGTGGGTCTGGAGGATACACACTGAATGTTTCCTACTTGGTGATAATGGCTAAGTCTGATAACATAAAAAAATCCTTCTGCTATTTATTGTAAAAGTCTTGCTGACATTTCTGGCTACAGACTGGAACCAGAGAAGCAAACACCTCTTGAGTGCCTACTTCAAGCTTTCACATGTATTTTTTAATTCCCTCCAAACCTGATAAATCGACTGTTCTTCTTTCTTTTCAGAGAACTTCGAAGACGTTAAATAACTTTCTAGGCTTGCCCAATAAGCGCAGAAAGAAGCATTTAATCCTAGGTCTATCTAACCTATGCCAGATACCACAAGCTAATTAGAGTATAGACATGGGCATCAGATATGGCTGCAACCTCGAAATCTAGACAACTTGATCAACTGGTCATAGAAGCAATTTGGAAATAAAGACAAAAGTATAACCACCAAACCTCTTCTGCCATCCAAAGTTTCCTCCAACCCCGCGTAGCTCAGCCTTCACAAATGCCCAACTCCCTGAGGAATCCAGCCATCCCGAAGACCTCAAAAGCTGTGATTGAGATGGTTGCCTCAGTTTTCCTTCACCCCAAGATGTTGGCAAGGTATTTTTGCCAACCACAATGGGAGAAAAGAGGTCATGGAAGAAGAGAAAAAAACAGGGTGTCTGCATTTCTCTCCAAATCTAGATTTAAAAGAAAATTAGCTATAAGAACTGTAGTTATATACTATATGTACCATATTTGTGATTAGCCACATTAATATGAGAAGCTGTATTAGCAAACTGGTTAGGAGCAAGACTTCAGACACAGATGGCCCTAGGTTTGAATCCTGGTTCTATCACTTATTAGTGGAATGATCTAAGTGAGTTCCTAAGCTTTAGTGTCCTTACATATAAGTGAGTATAAGGATAACTCATCTCAAAATAACTATGTGAGGTACTCTTACTATTGCCTGACACTTAGTAAGCATGCAAAAAATGGTAGCTATACCACCAATAATAATAATAATAATAGATGACATATTAAGTTTTAAGAACTTTACGTACATTGACTCACTTCTAATTCATGATAACCTTATGAAACAGAGACTATTATCCCTGTTTTACAGATGAGAAACAGAGTCACAGAGAGGTCAGGCAACTTGCCCAAGGTCATACAACTAATAAGCAGCAGCAATAGAATGTGGACCAAGATAGTCTTTCTGCAGAATGCACACTATGCTGCTTCTCAACTCTCCTGTGGCCATAATCATTATCATTGTCAATACCACTAAATGGTACAAAACCTGGGGAGGCAGAGACAGATACAGGTAGGCAAAGAAAATATACCATGAGTGGGAGTGAGTGAACATCTAGAAACACCCAGCCAAGACTCACAGAGAGGTTAGAGCCCCTAAGGCTGAAAGATGCCTACCTGTCCACAATTAGATCTATGCTCTAAAAAAGATGAAACAGGCTCCAAGCCCCAGGCGGACTGCAGAACAGTCCCAAGCATTGTGAGCAAATGTACATGTGAGGTATTATATTGGGCACCATGGGAGTTCACCAAAGAAATAGAACTAGGAGCTTAAACCTTGCGGGGGGAAATATGCCACGGACCATGGAAAGTTAGTGCTTGGAGAAACTTTCTTGGCAAAGATGGGATGAAGCTAGCCTTGAGACGCTGGGACAATAGGGGACCAAGGAGAGTGTTCAGGGGGGCACTTGGTGGGTTCCTTCAGAGCTGCCATCTCACTGGCTTACTTGAAAAAACTTTGGATCACCTTATGGCCCATGAAGGCAGCAGTTGCAGAATTACCTGTGACCCGTCCTGGGTCAGTTTAATCAGCTGATAAGAAACCAACCAAATTTCTCTCTTCCTTAAGAACATCACTGGGAAACACTGGGGTGAAAGGTTGGCTTGAAAATAGTGAGGGTACTGGCCTTGGGATTTTTTTGACAAGATGGATTCAGGAAAAATAAATTAATGTGTGCAGCAGGGTCAGTGTGGAATTGTGCAAGAATGCTGGCCTTCACTGCAGGAAGAGAAAGTGCTCGCAGGAGGTTCTGACGAGGTCTTGGGGCTCCAGGAAATGCTGCATCTTGGCCTCTGCTCCCCCCCCCCCCCGGCCATGTCATTAAAGCAGACGGTCGGGAAGGGGACCTCTCTACCTCTCTGCTTTCTCTTCTCTGCTGCTTGGGACAGTGGGCACTCTTGCTTACTTGCACAGAGTAATCTTGGTCCTATTTTATGTAGAAAGAATTAAGATTGGAAATATTTTGTTCCAATAGAACTGAATCCTGATGCATCCTGGGAACTTCTAAAATTCACCTCGGAGAAAATGGATGAACATTCTACTTGATTAAAGCAAGGAAATTAAAACCAAAAATAATCATAATTTAGAATTCAAGAACTAGTCCCCTTCTCTTTTCATTGTAATCAAGAAAGAGCCTGGGAAATTGGGGAAATGCTAATGTTTTACCACTATAGTTCACTAAATTGTAATTATATTTTCATTCATTTCTTACTGGGTTCCTGACACCCGGTATATTCAAACCAGTTGTCAGAAAACAGGAAATCAAGGAAGAAGCACATCTGCTGCCTGCTCTGGAATCAAGATATCCTTGGAACCATCACTAGGCCCAACGGCCCCTGGAGGCTGTATTTAGAATGGTCACATTTCCTGAAGCAAAAATCAGAGTCACAGCCTGACAGTGGGACACAAGCGTACATGCGTCATTTTCCTATCGGTGAGGGCTCTTCCCTGGAATCTGCGGCAGACACCACAAATAGCAGGGTAGAGAAAGGCAGCCCAGTGAGCACAATGAAGGATGTTCTAAGCTAAGGGCCTGGAGAAGCTAACTCATTGCCCTTGGAAGATCTATTTGTATGTGAAAGCCAGTGTAATCCCTAGAACGCGTCTGAGTTACTAACTTCGTGGAATTTTTTTAAATGACCAATGAATTTACAATTTATATTTAATAAATGAACCATCAGATGACTCAAGAGGCTCCTGAACTTGAAGGAGGCAGGGGTCGGTGGATAAAGGTTGGATAGGAATATGTAGCTCCATGTGACTCTCTCAGCTGGCAAAATGTGCTGCTCCCCAGGGAAGGAGAGGATTAGAAGCCGTGGCACACCCACAGCCCAAGATGTCCCCAACTCTACAGCACAGCTCTATGCAGAATGACAGGCAGAGGCACTACAAGAAGGTGAAATTCCACAGGTACATCTCATTGGTTCTTATACCTAAACAAGGATTTATTTTGCATTGAGACATAATTTACATACACTAAAATTTGCGCTTTCTGGTGTGCAGGTCTGTACCTTTTGACAAATGGACATAGTCATGTAATCACTCCCACAACTGAAATATAGAACAGTTCCATCAACCCCAAATATTTCCCAGGCTTTGTAATCAACCACTCCTCTGTTCCCACCAGCCCCTGGCAACCACTGATCTGTTTTCTGTCCCTATAGTTTTACCTCTTTCAGAAAGTCATAAAAACGGAATCACACGGTACATGGCTTTTAGAGCCTGGCGTTTTTCACTTAGCATAACGCACTTGAGATTCATCCATGTTATTCTGGGGATCAGGAGTTCACTTCTTTTTATTGCTGAGTAGCATTTCATGTCATGGATGTACCACAGTTTGTATAACCATTAACCGGCTGAAGAACATTTGGGTTGTTTCTGGTTTGGGGTATGCTGTAGTTTGAGTATTTGATCCTTCAAGCCTCATGTTGAAATCTGATGCCCAGTGTTGGAGGTGGGGCCTGATTGGACATATTTGGGTCATGGAGGCGGATTCCTAATAAATGGCTTGGTGCCATCTTGGCAGTAATGAGTGAGCTCCCATGAGAGCTGATTATTTATTAATAAAAAAGCCTGGCACCCCCTCCTCTCTCTCTTCCTCCTCCTCTCACCATGTGACACACCTGCTGCCCTTTTGCCTTGCCCTATGAGTAAAAGCTTCCTGGGCCCTCACCAGATGCAGATGCTGGTGCCATGCTTCTTTTATTTATTTATTTTTATTTTTATTTTTTTCTTTTTTGAGACAGAGTCTCACTGTGTTGCCCAGGCTAGAGTGCCGTGGCATCAGCCTAGCTCACAGCAACCTCAAATTCCTGGGCTTAAGCAATCCTTCTGCCTCAGCCTCCTGAGTAGCTGGGACTACAGGCATGCGCCACCATGCCCAGCTAATTTTTTCTATATATTTTTAGTTGTCCAGCTAATTTCTTTCTATTTTTAGTAGAGACAGGGTCTCACTCTTGCTCAGGCTGATCTCGAACTCCTGACCTCGAGCGATCCTCCCGCATCGGCCTCCCAGAACGCTAGGATTACAGGCGTGAGCCACCACGCCCAGCCATGCCATGCTTCTTGTACAACCTACAGAACCATGAGTCAAATAAACCTCTTTTCTTTATAAATTACTCAGCCTCAGGTACTCCTTTATAGCAACACAAATGGACTAAGACAGGGCAGTCATGAATCAAGCTGTTTAAACATTTGCATAAATGTTTTTGTGTGAACACAAGTTTTTACTTCACTTGGGTAAATATCTAGAGGTGTGATTATATAGTGATATGGTAAATAAAAGTTTCACTTTGAGAAAACTTAAATTGTTTTCCAAAGTGGCTGCACTGTTTTGCATTCCCCTCAGCCATGTAGAAAAGCAATGTTCAGTTGTCTTTCATCCTCACCAGCAATTGGTACTGTTAGGATTTTTTTTTTTTTGAGACAGAGTCTCACTGTGTTGCCTGGGCTAGAGTGCCATGGCGTCATCCTAGCTCACAGCAACCTCAGACTCCTGGGCTCAAGCGATACTACTGCCTCAGCCTTCCGAGTAGCTGGGACTACAGGCATGTGCCACCATGCCCGGGTAATTTTTTCTATATATTTTTAGTTGTCCGATTAATTTCTTTCTATTTTTGGTAGAGACGGGGGTCTCACTCTTGCTCAGGCTGGTTTCAAACTCCTGAGCTCAAACAATCAGCCCGCCTCGGCCTCCCAGAGTGCTAGGATTACAGGTGTGAGCCACCGCGCCTGGCCAGGATTTTTTGTTTTGTTTTGTTTTCTAATTTTAGCCATTCTAAGTAAGCATGTAGCCATATCTCCCTGTGGCTTTAATTGGCATTTCCCTAATGACTAATGATGATGAACATCTTTTCATTTGTCCATTTGTCAGTCACGTGTCTTCTTTGGTGAAGTGTCTATTCAAATCTTTTGCCCATTTTTTAATTCCTTTGTTTGTCTTCTTATCATTGAGTTTTGAGACTCTTACATATTCTGGATAACAGTTCTTTATCAGACATGATTTGCAAATATTTTTCCCAATTCATGGCTTGTCTTTTTATTCTCTTAGCTGTGTTAAACGAGGATCTTTTTACTTCAAACTATACTAAGCTATGATATGGGGTGAATAATAGCATCATATAAGTGTGGGTGGTTTGAGATTGCTCTACTAAATTTATGACAGAGACCAGAAGAGTTGGTCAATGCAAATGGTCATGGCAAGTGGTCCTCCTTTGGAGGCACTGTCTTGCTCCCATTATATTCTGGCATGCAGCACATTCCCTGGCACATAGCGGACATTCAAGGAATGTCTGAATGAAATATGGAAGCAACAGGAGAAGTGCAATGGGATAAATAGGTAGAGAAGAAGGCAGAGGCTAGACGTTAACTACCAGGCTAAGAATTTTGAACTTGATCCTGCAGACAGTTGGGAGGCCCCGAAGAGTTTCAAACAAGGAAGTAGTGGAATAAAATCTGCATTTTTTGAAAGGTCATACTGGAAATAGCATAGAAAATGGCTAGGAAGAGGAGCGACCCTGGCAGTGAGACTAATGAGGAGACAATGACAATTTCCAAGCAAGAGAGGATAAATGGCTACAACCCAGACATAGTAGCAGGAAAAGAAAGCAAGTGACTGATAAAAGAGATATTAATGAGTCAATAGGATATCATTTTGTCCCAACCATCATGTGAACTTAAAAACCTCTGACTAGTACACATCATTACTAGAAAGAATAGAGCAAATTGTGGGGAACCCAGTGTGCACCATAAAATGCTTCCTCCCATGCCCCACGCAAGCCCACACCTCTTCCTGATTATCCCCCCACTAGATATCACACCCAAGTCTCTTTTCTGAACATGTCCACCTGCGCACCTCCATCTCATGTCTTTTCAACTTATGTGTGAACAAAATCACAATTTGCCTCGCATCAGAAGCCCAAGTAAAAAATTTTTTAAATTTTTAAATTTTAAAATTTAAAAAATTTTTTTCAAAAATGTATCAAAAGAATTAAAAAAAAAAAAGAAGCCGAAATACATTCTACTAAGATAATCATATTACTGAAATTAAGTCGATAATATAATGATACAATTTAGGATGGATTCAACATGAATGTATGAAACAAGCAATCCTGTCCGGAGCCATGAGGCCCGGCAGCTGCTTATCCAAGATGGCCGCGAGCCATGTGGATCGGCCTGCTTAACTAAAATGGCCGACCAAGCCCGCGCAATTGCAAAAGCCCCCGAAAGAGCTTGTAAGTTTCCATTTACCCATTATGACGTAGCCCTTGAAAGCCGCCTGAGGGTTTCCTTATATGGAAACCCTTTGGCTGGAAAGCCAGAGCCTCGGAAAGCACTGCCCCTTTACTGTTACCTCCTCTTTCTGCCTTACTTAAGCCTCTGCCCTACTGCCAATAAACGAGACTTGATCAGACTCCTGTCTTGTCTCCATTTCTTGTGTCTCCTGCCTCTCCCAATTCCCACTCCCTCCTCCAGGGTCCGCGTTGACTACCCCGCGGGTCGGGACACAATCCCATCTTTTTATGCTGCCCAATCAGGGCCTAGAAGTCACTTCTTCCTGCCCCTATCTGCTCACTCAGAAATTGTTTAAATGCATGCAAGCATGGGACTCAGGGCATATATAGCCAGGATGTTGCCTTACGGACATCTGCTTTCGGTGCCCTCTCCAAGAAAGCAACAGAAAGTGTCCGGAAGTGGCTATTGCCCACAAAATGCAGTACGCTATAATGGTAGGAAATCTTCAGAGAGATATATTATATTCCCAGTTTAAGAGCCTTTAAGACAGTGCCTTTGGCACTGGTCTTTTTCTGCCACCTTTTGTTGGCAGCCCTGGTTCCCCATCAGGAATACTTAACACAGCAGGGAAGTTCTAGTCCAGGCTTTGCTCTTCATTAACTCTGAGAAGTTAATCCCTCTGGCCCCAGTGTCCTAAATTTAAAGATGAGATTGGACTAAAAGTAGATCATCTTTAAGGTTCCTGGTTAAACAAGAATCTGGTTATAAACCTAACTTAGGAGGAAACATCCTAATTTATAACCACTGATTTTAGTGATTAGGGCAATAAATGTCTTTCTAAAGATTTAAAAGAGTAAATGTTCGTTTATTGTGCCAGTGGGGCAAATCAATACTTTTGTTGATCCATTTACAACTCATCATCCAGGACAAAGAAAAGAAAAATATGGCATCCGTTAACAAAATCACCTTTTTAAAAGAAATATCCACAATTGTATATTTCTATGTCAGTCACAACTAAACTCTTTGCTATGTAAAAGCCAAACAAAGAACTCTAGTTACCCAACATACCACCTCTGTCGCTTACTCAATGAAATTTCCAAAATCCTCCATAAAGAAACTTCAACATACACACACACACACACACACACACAAACTTTCTAGAACTCGGAGCGGTACGAGCTATGTCACTCTTTTTCTCATAATAATCCCCAATAAAAATTATTTTATTAGGTTTATTAAATTTCCATATTTTAGAGATGTAATTTAAAAGTGATGATCATTAGAACAAAATCTTCTCCTAATATTTTAACTTGTTTACATTTAAGTCTTATTATATCTGGAGCTTATATCTATCCATGGTATAAGAAAGAAGTATAATTTTTGTCCCATGTAGAAATTATTAGATATGCTAGCATTATTTATTAAACAAATCACCTTTTTCCCACTGAACTGAAATATTATTTTTATGGCATATCAAAATGCTATACATTCTTTGAACTGTTTCTGGACTCTACCCATCTGCACTGATCTAAGGATATCCGTCGCAGTATTACTTATATTAACAAGAACTGGGAAAAAACTAGCATATCTATCAGTAAGAGAATGGATAAATAAATTATGGAACATCCATATCACAGAATATTATTTACTTAGAAAAAAGAGTGAATTAATTTATAAATATTGGTCTAGATGGATAGCTACGAATACTCTATTTTCTACTTATTTACTTATTTATTTATTGAGACAGGATCTTGCTGTCACCCTGGCTAGAGAATATTAGCACAATCGTAGCTCACTGCAACCTTGAACTTCTAGGCTCAAGGGATCCTCCTGCCTCAGCCTCCTGAGTAGCTGGGACTACAAGCACATGCTACTACACCCAATAAATTTTTTCTCATTTTTGCAGACGAGGGTCTTGCTATGTTGCCCAGGCTGGTCTTGAACTCCTGGCCTCAAGCCATCTTCCTGCCATGGCCTCCCAAAATGCTGGAATTACAAGCTTGAGCCACCATGCCCTGCCTCTATTTTCTTTTTAAAAACAACTTGCAGAGATGACATGAGAGACAGAAGCTTCTATAAGTATACATATTTTTGAGAAAAATGTTTACATCTATTATTTCAGAGATTGATGAGAGGGGAAGAATATTTATAGGCCTCTAAATTGCTTAATTTGTTGAAATAAGCAACTGTGAACTTTTTAAATTTAAAAATCCAATAATGAATTTGTTTAAAATCCTTATTCGTCTGTATGTCAGAGGCTTTGTTATTTGCACCACTAAAATTAAGTAGAGGCATAAAATCCAGAGGCCATAAGTGAAAAATAAAAGACATATTTAGATCAGATGCAGTGTTCACACCTCTAATTCCAGCACTTTGGGAGACTGAGGCCAGAGGATCACTTGACCCCAGGAGTTCGAGGCTGCAGTGAGCTGTGATCGTGCAATCTTGAACTCCTAGGCTCAAGGGGTCGTCCTGCCTCAGCCTCCTGAGTAGCTGGGACTACGGACACATGCTACCACACCTGGACAACAGAGACTCTATCTCTTAAAAAAAAAATAAAGACATATTTAGCTATATAAAAATTAAGAATGTTGTTTAGCAAAGAAATAATCATAAATATAAAGTTGCAAAAGACAAATCATTGACAGAATATGCAGGATGTATAAGAAACAATATTTCTCATACACAAAGAGATCTTATAAATCAATAATGAAAATATGAATAAATGAATGATTAAATAGGCAAAGGTTATGAATTAGCAATTCATAAAGGAAATACCAGTGACAAATTTTATTTATATCATATATAGATATCTATATTCATACACATATACAATATCTGTATATACATCTCAACCTCATTCATTATCAAGAAATCCAAATTAAAATAAAAATTTGGCCAGGCATAGTGACTCATACCTGTAATACTAGTACTTTAAGAGGCCAAGGTGGGAGGATTGCTTGAGGCCAGCCTGGGTAATAGTGACATCCCATCTCTACAAAGGAAAAATTAGCTGGGCATGGGCACAGTGGCCTGCACCTATAGTCCCAGCTGAGACCAAAAGATTCCTTGAGCCCAAGAGTTTGAGGCTGCAGTGAGCTATGATGATGCCACTGTACTCTAGCATGGGCAACACAGTGAGACTCTGTCTCAAAAAAAATAAATAAATAAAATAACAGTTTCTATTTGACTTATCTCCAGAGAAACAGCCCCCAGCCTATGCCGTGTCAGAATGGTAATATCGGGGCAGCACAAAAGTCCTGCTGGCGTGAGGTACTGATAAAAACAGGCCATGGCCGGGCGCAGTGGCTCACGCCTGTAATCCTAGCACTCTGGGAGGCCGAGGCGGGCGGATTGTTTGAGCTCAGGAGTTTGAAACCAGCCTGAGCAAGAGTGAGGCCCCGTCTCTACTAAAAATAGAAAGAAATTAATTGGACAACTAAAAATATATAGAAAAATTTAGCCGGGCATGGTAGCACATGCCTGTAGTCCCAGCTGCTCGGGAGGCTGAGGCAGGAGGATTGCTTGAGCCCGGGAGTCTGAGGTTGCTGTGAGCTAGGATGACACCACGGCACTCTAGCCCGGGCAACACAGTGAGACTCTGTCTCAAAAAAAAAAAAAACAGGCCTGGACTAACAACCCCACGCCATACACACACACCCCAATCCCCCATGGCTGGGATACTACCTACTAAGGAAATTGGCTTCTTCCAAGCCTGCTTATTTCTAAAAGTTTAAAGAAGAATTTCTGAAGCAGCATTGCCTGGTAGAGATCATTCCTGAAAAAGGAATAATTAACCGTAATTCTATGGTACCTAGATCACTCTGCGCTGCGGCTTACTCTCCCCTCTCCCTAATACTCACAGGGACCTGGCCAGGCCTTGGCCTTCATTCCTTCCCCCAAACACATTACCAGAAAGAGTAGCTGTTATTCCCAGGTGAACAGGAGCTCAGATAACCAGATATCTGAGAACTTCCCTCTAGTACACAAACAGTAAGCTAAATAACATATAACATCTAAAGCAAAATTGAAACAGACCAAACATTGGACCAAGAATTTTAAATAAATACTATAGGTTGGTCCAAGTACAGTGGTGTTTCCAACTAATTGATCACAACCTGTTACAGATTCCTTTGTTCCTTTTCCACTCCCACTGCTCCACTTGACCAGCCTTAAAAAAATCAATCAATCAATCAATAAATAAATACTATACATATACATAAGGAAATAATGGGTTACATATTTTAGGACCAAAAAATAAGAATTAAAAATCATGAGATGAAAAGTTAAATATGAAATACATAAAAACTAAAATAAAGAACATAATAGATTAAAAAAAAACAGAAGAAAGAAACAGCAAAATTAAATAAAAGAACTCTCCAGTGGGCAACAGGAAAGGACAAAGACACATTAAAATGTCTTTAAAAGTTAAAAGATTTGAAGGGCGGAAAACATGTCAATATCTAATAAGAGTTCCAGAAGGAGAGTTTTTTTTTTTTTTAATGAAAACAAGAGAATAGGTGAGCAAATTATGAAGAAAAATATCCTAGAATTTTTCTACTTAACTTACCAATTAAAAGAGACTCTAAGATTGGATTGGGAAAATAAGATAAAAACTATGTTGGCTGCAAGAGAGATACTTAAAACAAAAAGATACAGAAACATTGAAAAATAAAGAATGGATAAACATATACTAAATAAATATGAACCAGGAGAAAGATGATGTAGCTATGTTAATACTGAGAAAACCAATTTAAGGAAAAAAATATCGCAAGAGAAAAAAGAGCAGTATATACTGAAAAAAAAGGAAAAATGAAAAGAAGATATAATCATCAAAAACATATATGCACCTAACAGCAATCTCAAGATAAATAAAGTAATAATTGACCAAACTCTAAGGAAAAGTAGATAAATTAACAATTATACTTGAAAATGTTAACAGATCTCTCTTAGGAACTAATAGATGAAGAAAAAACAAAGTAAGACATATTGAAGATGTGACCAATACAGTTAAACTATTAGAAATATATAGAACTCTTCATTCAACAAACATAAAAATGCATTATTTTCATATGCATGTGGAACATTCATAAAACAAGACCATTTATTAGACCATAAAGGTAGTCTCAATAAATTCTATCCCCAATGATAAAGTAATAAAATCAAAAATTAAAAACAAAATAGTTACTTAAAAATACTATAGGCATTAAAACTAAAAAGCATATTACAAAACAATACTATGATTTGCAACTAAATAACATTTTAAATAAATTTATTTAAAAGAAAATTAATAAATATTTAGAATTAAATAATAATGAAGTACCACATGTCAAAATTTTGGACGACACAGCTACAACAGTGTTAAAGGAAAAGTTATATTTTTAAACAAATTTATCAGGAAGCAATAAAGGATATAAGTAAGTGAGTCTGCGGCCGCCCCGCCCTGACTGCGCCGATCCCGTGCGCCCTCGGATATAAGTAAGTGAGATAAAAATTCAACTCCAAAAATTGGGGAAAATATAACAAGACAAATCCAAAAAAGCAATAGGGAAGGAAATTATAATACAGATGAGGGCAGAAATCAATGAAATAAAGGAGAAAAATAAGAGAAACTTAACAAAACTAAAGGCTATTTTCTTTTAAGACTAATAATATAACGAATCTCTTATAAGATTGATGAAGAAAAAAGAACATATTCAAATGAATGAAATATAGAACTGAAAAGGATAACTATAGATATAATAAATTAGAAATAATAACAGAAATGGTAACAGTTATACACTAATAAATCTTATGACCAAAATGAAATGGATAAATTCCTAAAAAAAAAAATGACAAAATTGGTGAAAAAAAATCAAAAATTTAAAGAAGCCAATAAGCATGAAAGAAATTGAAAAGGTCATCAACAAAACCTCCCCTCAAAAATAGTCCTTGCCTTAAATAATTTACAGATGAAGTCTACCAAACTTTGAAATCACAGTTAATTCTTATACAAGTTGTATCAGAAAATTTGAAAAAGAGTGACAGCTTTGTAGTTGATTTTATGAGACCCATATAATCTTGATTTCAATATCAGACAAGACATAATAAGAAAAGAAAACTATAGGCCTCTTTCACTTACAAGTGTAGATGTCAAAATCTTAAATAAAACAATAGCTAATTGAATCCCAATCAAATGAAACTTATATCAAAATGCAAGGATGGTTCAATATATGAAAATCTATGAATTCATTTGATTATCAAATTCATTCACCTCCGTAGTAGGCTACAAGAGGTAAACTGCATTAGCTCAAATGATGAAGAAAAGGTTTCAGACAAAATTCACCATTTAATTATGATTTTTAAAAAATCCATAGCAAACTAGAAATAGAAGGAAACTTTCTTAACTTTGTAAAGGTAATATACTGAAGTCTTCAGTCAACATTACAGTTAAGAAAGAAACTTTAGATGTATTCCCTTTAAGATAAGAACAAGATAAGGATGCCCACTGTCCAGTGTCTGCTGAACATTACAGTAGAGGTCCTGGCCAACCTTACAAGAAAAAAGAAAAGGCTGGTCCAATGGCAGTGGGTTATCAGAACTTTTTAACATTAATGTCACTAAAGTTGGTATACAACCCCCCACTGCTAAATTTGGCTTTCAAAAAAAAAGTAAGAGGGGTAAGAATTAAAAAGAGGATATAAAAATTACATTATCTGCAAATGACATGATCATCTCTGTAGAAAGACTGACAGAACAGTCAGGCAAACCATTGGAACCAATAAGAGAACCGAGCAAAGTTATAGAATAAAAGAGCAACTTACATAAATCAACTCCGTTTTTCTACACCAGAAATTATTGAAAAACCAAAAATCTGTGGGCTAAATCCCCTCTAAGGCCTATTTTTGTAAGCCCTCTAAGCTAAAAATGGCTTTTATATTTATTAAACAGTTGTTAAAACACACACACACACACACACACACACACACACACACACACAAAGAAGAATATGTAACAGAGACCTTACATGGCTACAAAGCTTAAAATATTAACTATCTGGCCCTTTACAGAAAAAGTATGCCTCTCTCTTCTCTAAACCAATGATACATCTAGAAAACATAACTTTTTAAAAATAGGGTACTATTCACAATACAACTAAAAATACAAAGTATCTAAGAAGTAACTGAACCAAGAATTCATAAATCTTCTGTGGAAAACACTTCAAACTCTATTAAAGGATGTACAAAATTAGCTGAATTAATGGGGAGATATTTCATGGTCTTGGATGGATTGCTTCAATTCTTTCCCAAATTAATCTACAAATTTAATGTAATTCCAATTGGACTTTTGTAGGAATTCAATAAATTTATTCTAAAAATTTATATGGAAGAAGAATCCACCAAAAATAGCTAATTGACTTTATTTATTTATTTATTTATTTATTTATTTATTTTTGAGACAGGGTCTCATTCTGTTGCCCAGGCTGGAATGCAGTGGCATAATTGTAGCTCACTGCAACCTCAAATTCCCAGGCTCAAGGGGTCCTCTTGCCTCAGCCTCCCAAGTAGGTAGGACTACAGGGACACAACACCACACCTGGCTAATTTTTTCATTTTTCATAGAGACGAGATCTCGCTATGTTGCCCAGGCTGGTCTAAAACTCCTGGGCTCAAGCAATCCTCCCACCTTGGCCTTCCAAAAGTGCTGGGATTATAGGTGTTAGCCACCACACCCAGCCTTAATTGACCTCATAAAAGATTAAAGAGGAGGACTTACCCTAGTATATATTGAGATATATTTAAAAGCTTATAAAAGCAGAGTGGTAATGTATTCATGAACAGACAAACTGACAAATGGAACAGAAAGAGACTTCAGAGATAGACCCACACAGGTGGAAATTGAGCATATGATAAAAGTGGCAGCACACATCAATGTTTAGTAGATGCCTGGGGAAAACACTCACCAATGCAGAAAACGAAATTCAATCCCCACCTAACACCATAAACAAAGGTGGACTCAAGGTGGATCACAAACCTAGGAAAGGAAGGTAAAACTATAAAGTCAACAGAAGAAAATCTTTGTGGAGAAAATCTTTGTGACCTAGCAGCAGAGCGCTCCTTAAACAAAACTTCAAAAACATGAGCTCTCAGGCAACAACAAAAAACTCAACTTAATTACATCAAAATTAGAAATTTCCGTTCAACAAAAGATACTATAGACAAAATTTTAAAAAAAGATAAAATGGAAGAAGATATTTGCAATGTCTACAATCAACAACAGATACATATCTGTAAATATGGGTGAGATAACAGAAGTGGGGAATAGAGAGAAAAGGGAAAATCAGTTAAAGTAAGAGACAGGTCTAGCACAAACCATTAAGGAAAATGTGACATGAACCAAGAATTATGATTAACGCCCTTCTGCATCTGTGATCCATGGGGGAAAAAAAAACATACCTGGCTCTGCAAGTGCTTTTTATACTTACTTGGAAGGATTTTTTAAAAAATATTATTCTCTGCCAGGCACAGTGGCTCACACCTATAATCCCAGCACTTTAGGAGGTCAAGGAGGGAGGATCACTTGAGGCCAGGAGCTCGAGATCAGCCTGGGCAACATAGCAAGACTACATCTCACTCATAAATAAATATTAGGTGAGCGTGCTGCATACGCCTGTAGTCCTAGCTACTCGGGAGGCTGAGCCAGGAGGATCGCTTGAGCCCAGGAGTTGGGGGCTGCAGTGAGCTGTGTATGATAGCACCACTGCACTCCAGCAGCCTGGGCAACAGAGTGAAACCTTATCTAAAGGAAAAAAAAATTATTCTTATCTTATATGAAAAGAAGGAAAAAATATATAATAAAATAAATTGGCTAAGGTAGTCCTAAAACTTTTTGTATTCAGAATCCAACTCTTCCGGATTACTTTTTAATTCATACTCATCAGTGCCCATGTTTCTGCACACAGTCCTCATCGAGAATGCTAGAGATGCAACTTTTCTTATAAGTGGAACCAAATAAAAATGCTCATTTGACTGTTTTTGACCAAAGGATGGCAATTTCATGTGGTTCAATCTAAAAAGATGATTGGTCTTTTGTTACCTGCAGAATTTTCTTCCAAGCTGCTGATACACATTCTGCAAGTTTTGACCCTAGTGCTTCCTTGTTCTCCCCAGTAGATATCAATTGAAAGTTTTTTTAAGGCCATGACTCTTAAATACCTTTCTGCCTGGAAACATCAAGAGGTTGCAGTTGGCTGGTCATGCCACCAAGGATGACACCCAAGGTCATTCATACACAGGCAAGGAAAATTCTTTCACAGCCTCCAGCTGGCCAACAGCCATTGAAAGATGTCCTGTGAATTATAAGAGGCGTTCCAATTTTAGAAGTGTTAGGAGGAGGCATCCTAGAATTGAAGAATACAGTAAAATATTGTTAATAAATAATAATAAACATTTTCAAAAGCATTCAGGAGGAGTTTGCGTGAGTGCTGCAGATGCCATCTGTGCCATACCCACAGTCGATGCCCACTGTCCAGTGTCTGCTGGTGACTCATACCTGTAATACTAGTACTTTAAGAGGCCAAGGTGGGAGGATTGCTTGAGGCCAGCCTGGGTAATAGTGACATCCCATCTCTACAAAGGAAAAATTAGCTGGGCATGGGCACAGTGGCCTGCACCTATAGTCCCAGCTGAGACCAAAAGATTCCTTGAGCCCAAGAGTTTGAGGCTGCAGTGAGCTATGATGATGCCACTGTACTCTAGCATGGGCAACACAGTGAGACTCTGTCTCAAAAAAAATAAATAAATAAAATAACAGTTTCTATTTGACTTATCTCCAGAGAAACAGCCCCCAGCCTATGCCGTGTCAGAATGGTAATATCGGGGCAGCACAAAAGTCCTGCTGGCGTGAGGTACTGATAAAAACAGGCCATGGCCGGGCGCAGTGGCTCACGCCTGTAATCCTAGCACTCTGGGAGGCCGAGGCGGGCGGATTGTTTGAGCTCAGGAGTTTGAAA
>NW_012149507.1:8068640-8092629 GCF_000956105.1 Propithecus coquereli | reverse complement strand
AAATATTGTTAATAAATAATAATAAACATTTTCAAAAGCATTCAGGAGGAGTTTGCGTGAGTGCTGCAGATGCCATCTGTGCCATACCCACAGTCCCCGCACTCTTGCTGTATCCCACATTCGATGGACACCTGCTCACAGGCCAAGGCAAAAATTCTGGACAGCTCTTACCCCTGGGAGTAGCTGTCAGCCAGTGACAAGGACAAATTAGAGGGAGTTAGAGGGCAAAAAGCTCAGCTTCCTCGCCCTTAAGGAAGGAACTCTGAAGGAAGCTGGCTCTTCCTTGTCTCCGAGACTCTCCCGTTGGGCCTGAGGCCTAGTCGCCCGACAGTGACCTGCTCAAAAACACATCCTCAAAGGGCTTCCTGCTCGTCCCCATATCCCTTCTGCACTCCTGACTGATACTCTTGAAATCTCCTCCCAAATAAACCACCTGCACTCGAATCCTTTTTTCAGTGTCTGCTTCTGGGGAGATGCAACCTAAGAGAGCCCGAGGCCCTTGTAGCCCTTGGCGTGAGCTCCCTCCCCTCAGCCTTAGGTCTCTCCGTCCCGCGGTGTGAGCCTGAAGGCCGACTCCTGCTGACTTCTCCCCACAGTCCCAGTTCTCCCCAGTCCCCCCTTTCTCTTCCCAGCTTCTCCACTCCCCTCACCCCACCCCCACTTCCCTTCCCTCCTCAGCAAACTCTGCACTGACCCGAGAACCCACCGCCGGATGCGATGGGCAGAAATTCTCTGCACTGAGCCTGACCCCCTGTGGTGGAGAAGAGGTGTATCCACAAGCTCCCAAAAAGCCATATTAAATTTAATTAAATAATATTAAATGAACAAGTAATTTGATCCCCCAACACACTTATATTTAATGTGGCCAACATACATCCAAGACATTCAGAATGTCCCTGAATGCAGGACAAGTCTGCACGTGGTGGGCTAGCAAACCGGTCTTACCTGGTCAGCTAGCGGCGTTCTCAGGTGCAGCGACAGACGCCAAGAAGCAATGGTGCCTTTTGAACTAGAGATGGGGGGCGAGGGGGGAACCCTGAAAAGTTCAAACATTTCTTGCCTTCTATCCTACAATTCTGCCTTAGTAATAATAAAGAGAAAATATATTAAGTGGGCACCACGACACTCTGTGCCAGCTCTCAGCCCACGTCAGGTCTCGTCGTAAACAGCGACGAGGCTCACAGAGCACAAAAGCCATTCGGAGCAGGGCCTGTTTCTCATGCTTGTTTCATGTTCCCTGCAGCCCCGAATATGTAATGTATACACACTTACTGGTTAATGAAGGTTCATGGCCTAGTTTGCTCTTTCTCACTAATAGAAGAGGAAAAACTCATAGAAAGAGGGACTATGTCACACACATTTAGCTGGAAATCTTTTATTAAAATAAAAAGACTAAAGCAAATATCTTTTTGTTATAACGTTCCAGTAATATAAAAGGACACAAAATGAAAAGCACACAATGGCTTATGGCTGCACCTAAGCCGAGGGCAGCGCTGCTTATTGAATTATTAAATAAGCAATTATGATAACCTACGATATTAAAGACAGTGTCGTGTTGTTAGCAAAGCTGAAGGCTTAACTAATGCCTGCTCTCAGGAGAGGCCTCTCTCCTTTTTGCCGGCACAAGTGCGTTTGGCCACACAGATGGACTTGGCCACAAGTGCCATCTTTAACAAAAGAACAACATGTATTTATTCCCAAAACTTTGTTACAAAAATGAAAACAAACGCCTCTGCATTTCCATCCCACCAGGGAATAGAGGTTTAATGAACACACAAAGCAACTAGGTGACATCTTTATCAGCCCTCATAAACCTTGATTGAACACACAGTGATAAGGCCTGTTTAAACTGTCCTCCTGATAACAGGCTGGGGGCAGCGCCAGCGTTAGCAACTGGCTGGAAGACAGGCCTCAGGCCTCCCCAAAACCCAAAGTGCGGCCCGTTAGGCACAGGGAGCTGCAAACAACCCAAAGCTCTGGGCAGCTGGTTTATTTGGGGATGAGGATGGGGCAGCGGGCAGGTTGGGGCAGCCCCTTCCCCGGGGTCGCTTGAGGCCTCTCAGGACACTTTCTTCAGGACCAGCTTGGGCGCCTGGGGGTGAGGAAGTGGCTGGAGAGAAAGGGGGGCTTTAAACCCTAGTGACCTTTAGCATTTGCATCTGCAACAGAGGACTCAGGAGGGTCAGTCGTAAAGGGTTTGGGAACGGGGCCACCTCTGTTTTTCTTTTCTCCAGCATCATAAATGAATGAAAGGTACAGACATCGAAGAAGAAAAGGGAGATGTGGGATTTTTCCAATAAGCTTTCAGTCTGATTCCTCTCAGCCCTCTGCTAGTTCTGCTCGGCCCGCCCCCGGCGCTATCCGTCCCATCACTGCTACTTCCAAACCCCAGCCCTCATCCCAGCGCAGAGCCCACAGCGGTCCCCGCAGGCCACAGCGGCCAGAGTCGCTGATGGGGGAGGCTGTGATTCCAAGAAGCAGTGGCAGGTCAGCCTCAGCAGCCATGTCCAGGGAAGGAGGACATTCCTGGGGGAGGCCACCTGAAGACCCCCTTCACCTGCTGCGGTGGAGAAGGCTCCAAGCACCTGGCCCCAGCCCAGCCATCCCCAACTAACCGGCAGTCCTCAGGCACAGGACTTTCCTGGACCTTAGTTTCTTCAACTGAGAGAAGAGACAGCTGGAGTGAAGGGTCTTCTAGATGTCTTTCAGGTCTAAAATTAACTGTTTTTTTTTTTTTTTTTTTAGACAGAGTCTCGCTCTGTTGCCCATGTCCGAGTGCCGTGGCGTCAGCCTAGCTCACAGCAACCTCAAACTCCTGGGCTCAAGCGATCCTCCTGCCTCAGCCTCCCGAGTAGCTGGGACTACCGGCATGTGCCTCCATGCCCGGCTAATTTTTTCTATATGTTTTTAGTTGTCCTATTAATTTCTTTCTATTTTTTAGTAGATACAGGGGTCTTGCTCTTGCTCAGGCTGGTCTCGAACTCCTGAGCTCAAATGATCCACCTGCCTCGGCCTCCCAGAGTGCTAGGATAACAGGTGTGAGCCACCACGCCCAGCCTAAATGATTTTTTAAAATGGTAACTATGTGAGATGATGGATATATAAATTGTCTTGACTATTGTCAAGACAATAACAGTGGCTATCAAAACATCATGTTGTATATCTTAAATACTTAAAATTTTTAATTATTATAAATTAAGTCAAAGGATTCTACTGAAAAGCAATTTTCATATTCCCTTAGGATCCCTGTCCCCCCAGTTTTTTGGTAAAATTTAATGTTATCACAGTGGGTTATCTTACAGGTCAAGACGAAGTACACAGCACACCATTTCCTACAAGCTACAGGTTCTCACAATAACCTCTGACACATGGATATGATAGAATTTCCCCTCTTCTCTCCCTACCCCCCACCTTGGACATGCCAATGAGGGCAAAGTCAGACCTGTAAGATGTCTTCCCGAAGGTCAGTCACCTAGAGCTTTGGCAAAACAATAGTGGAAGGAAGTTTTACAGCTGGGAAATTCCACCGTTCTGTGGAAAACACCTGGCCTCTGTGGTGCTTGGGGACTCGTCTCTTCAGATGAGTTTGCAAAAGAACTCAAGCTCTTTCGACCCAGGAGGTGCAGAGGAAGCAAGGTCATCTCTAGGGAAACTAGGCTTTGGGATACTTCTGAGCTATACTCGGCACACGCTCCGTGCCAGCAATTCCCTTGAACATTTACATGGGATGGTATTTGTAAAGTGGTTTCCCATCACTTTACCATAAGTCTACATCCCTACAGCAACACTAAGGTTGATATTGTTTGCAATTTTTTTATAAAGAAAGGATTTTATGCACAGAGAGAGCAAGAAAAGTGACAAAACTAGTAAGTACTGAGGCAAGGATTCTGGTTTTATACATGACAATCTCTGTATGCTGTGCATGTCTGTACGCTGTGTGCATTTTCAAACCCAAAACCAGCACGAGATGCGACGCCAACCATGGCTGTGCTTTTGAGGGTGATGAGACCAGTAGCTGGAACCCCAACTTCCTGGGGCAGTCTCATGTAGTCACCAAAAGTACCAGAGCCCCTGGGAAGCTCCCAGGAGAAAAAGAACCCCTGGGGTCCATTCTGCAGAGCAGAGAGGGCAGAGACCCTGTCTGTGCACAGCACTGAACCATCGTAATATTCATGCATGGTAAAGGGCAGACATGACCTCAGGGAAGCACTAGTTAATTTAATATTTCCTTGTGATCCCTTTGCACTCAGAGACCCTGCCTCTTTCCGCACCACTTCTGGCCTCGGGGTGACCATATAATTTATCATCCAAACAGGGCATATAAGAAGAGGACTCTATTCATAATTGCTGCAGGCATCAAGCAGGTTACTGGCCCAGGCAATCGGAACATCTGGTCAACCTATGTACACACCTGAAGGCCCTATAACATTCATTCCCAACCCTTAGAAGCCACGCTCCACACACAACTCGATTGAGATTATTTTTCCAGATTTGCCTCTTGTCTATGAAAATTCAATATGTCCAGGTCTGGATTATTATAATTTTTATCCATTCTTTCCTTCAGCAAATATTTATTGAGTGCCATGTGGCAGGGGCTGTGTTATCTGTGGTCCCCTCAAGGAGCTTGTGGGCAATAGAGTGGGATCAGCATTCTGGCTTCACCCTGAGTGCAGCGCTGAGCTCCTCTGAGCTTCGGCTTTCCCAGCCCACCCAGCGGGGATGCGCAGTCACGACAACATAGGATTGTCGTAGGGATGAAAGGAGTCGGTGCATGCAAGCGCTGTGTGTTACTGGGACCAGCAACAGCCACTCCTTTCCGACTCACCCGTTTCACGTGCAGTGATTTTTCTCCCCGCAGGTGTAGCTCCGTCCACAGAACACTCACGTCGTCCATGCAGCTCACTCAGTGGCCACCGGCTGCAGGACACTAGGGAAGACACAGGGAAGCGTAAATGATGTAAATCCCTGCCTCGTGGGAATTTTACAGTGAACGGGGAGGAGGGAAGACATTCACAATTGGAAATGAAGAGAACCACATGAGTATTTTTAAAAAATCGGTGCTTAGTAACCCTGACTATGCATTCCAATTATATAGAGACTTAAAAAAAAATACAGGGGGCCGGGCACGGTGGCTCACGCCTGTAATCCTAGCACTCTGGGAGGCCGAGGCGGGCGGATCGTTTGAGCTCAGGAGTTCGAGACCAGCCTGAGCAAGAGCGAGACCCCATCTCTACTAAAAATAGAAAGAAATTAATTGGACAATTAAAAATATATAGAAAAAATTAGCCGAGCATGGTGGCGCATGCCTGTAGTCCCAGCTACTCGGGAGGCTGAGGCAGGAGGATTGCTTGAGCCCAGGAGTGTGAGGTTGCTGTGAGCTATGCTGACCCCACGGCACTCACTCTAGCCCGGGCAACACAGTGAGACTCTGTCTAAAAAAAAAAAAAAAAAAAAATACAGGGATCTTACCACTTACCAACTAAATGAGAGTTTCTAGGGGTAGAGTAAACAACACAGAACATCGGTAAAAGAAGTGATTCGTGTGCCAGTGGATGGTCCAGGAATAAGCTGTGAGTCCTTTCCGTGCTCAGTAATAGAGCAACAGCCAAGCTCGCTCGCGTGCTTACTAATTGCCAGGTGTTGTACCAAGAGCTCCACGAGCTGGTTTGGTCCAGGAGAGCTTTGTGGAGGAAGAACTTGACCTGGGACTGTGAAGGATGGTGGGGTTCAGACGGAGAGAAAGAAAGGGGCCTTCCATGATGCAAAGTAAAAATGTCAGTCTCAGAAGTGAAGTGTCCATTTTTGGGTTGCAGACAATTAGAAGAATGAACAATTTATTTTTGAAAGTAAAGCAAATTGTTTTTATGTGTCGTTCACACGTCCTGTGTAGCCTTGTAGGTATCACCGAAAGAGTATATTCATCCAAAAAGGGGAAAATTTTTATCTTAAACTACGAAATATGTGGCTTCTTAGGCATAAACAAGCCAACCGACATTCTCACTTCATGGGGCTTTGTGCAACTGACTGCATTCGTAACACAAGCCACAGTGAAACGCCATGGAAAACAAAACCAGAGTAGCTCTGAGCAAATTCCTTCCACTCTGCCCTTCCTGTCTCCTGGCCTCTGCTGTGTTCCCGACAACACCAGCAGCGAGTTCTCAGGGGCCAGCACTTTGGAATCTTAAATTTGACTTTTGGATAAACAAGAATAAAAGAACAACAATCGGAGAGAAAGAGACAGAGAGACAGAAAGAGAAAGAAAGAGACACAAGGAGACAGAAACAGAGATATTATTGGATTTTAAATTTAAAAAATAAAATAAAAACATGGCCTCATGCAATGCAGGCTGTCTCTCTAAGAGAAGTTGGTAAGAAAGCCAAGATTGCACAGGCAGGAAAAAACCCATGGTGTCACACCGAAGGATTTCCTTTTTCTTTTTTTTAAGATAAAAATTCTTTATTGAGCCTTATTCCAGGGAAACGCAAACCTCCCTCCTCAGCCCACCACGGGGCTGGATGCGACAGGTGGGCATGCCGTGATCTGTCAGACCAGTGCTTTCCAGGCTCCTGCAATGCGTAAGACCTTGTTCCGGCAAGGGGTGGAGAGCACCGACAGGTGCCCCGCCAGACGACACTCTTTCAGTCAGGGATTTGCGTTCTTCTAATGTGCTCACTCGCAGTCTGAACTTCTTTCTGTCCTCTCACCTTGATTAAAGTACTCGGGGAAAGCCACTAGTGATAGAATTGCTCATTCATCACGCAGTCTGCACTAATTCATAGGTCACCCCGAAGTCCCTATTCACAACTAACAGTGGAATCTCACTGCATAGATACAATGTCTACGTGATCTCACCGGGTCCTCACAGCTACCTTGGGAACGAGCCATTCCCATTACCACCGTGTTACAGGGAGGGAGACGGAGGGACAAAGAGGTTAAGCACCTTACTAAAGGCCACTGGTAAATTTGGCTCAAAGTTCCAAGTCTAAATCCCATTTCTTTCCACTAAAGTATTTTATTTTGCCTCTTTGGGGGGTATTTCATTCTCTCACTCACCTTAGGGTGGGCAAGATAAAGAAGCCACGTTTCAGAAAGATTGTTTTGTTCCCATTTGTTTGCTTGTGTCGACATCACTACCATCAGTACTAACAATTTAAAGCACCTGGAAACTTCACCCCTGCTTGCACACGTGCCCTCTCTCGCTAACGTGGAGAACTGTGTCGGCTGCACTCGCTGAGCAAAGACACTCGAGCTCCCCGGGGTGGGCCATGCACCGCGGTGATCCTTGCCCCTCCAGGCACAATGGTGGATTGTCCCAGCAGGGCAAAGGACCAGTTCCAGGAGCCAAAGAACAAAAACCCAGTGAATTTAGTAATCCCGCAACAATGACAAAAAGCAAAGTCCAAGTATTATCAAGGGTCAGGCCGAAGCGTGGAGACACTCCAGGCTCGTGTGTGTGTGTGTGTGTGTGTGTGTGTGTGTGTGTGTGTGTGTGTGTGTTGGAATTCCCACCGAGACCGTCAGCCATCCTTGCTGGGTTTTCAGTCTCTAATGTCTTACAGATTTCAGGGCTGGCCTCTGACAGCTCTGACATATCTGAACTATGGCTAACCTCAGCTAGTTACTTTAAAGCCTGACAAGTTATACTGTACCTGTCAAAGCCTCTCTCCACTGAGATTTTCTCCTCTTCTCCAATGGGGCAGTGAAAAAAAAAAGAAGAAGGAAAAAAATGTATCTTCTTCATTTGACTGGCATAATCTCTTCTGCATATTATGATTACTGTTATATTATTCATAACAAAAAAAATATAGACTGCTTAATTGAGGGGTAAACATGGCAACTCAGTTTCCTCCAACTTTGTAAGAGTTATTGGCCTTTCTCAGAATTTATGAAGTTCGAGCTGGGTGAGAGAGAGAAGCAGCAATGCTTATGTTGTCAAGAAATGAGACATACCAATTTGCCCCCGCCAAAAATTCTACAGTTCTCTCTAAGATTTCCCACCGTAGAAGGCATTTCCCTGCTTACTGTCACCCTCCGTCACCCATAGAAGCAACTGCCAACACGCACCTCAGGCCCAAACTTCACCCTGATGGTTGCACGCGCAGTGAGGCCCTGAGTCAGTCTCCGGTGGAGGAACTCTCTCGAAAGCCACTGGGAGAAAGGAAGGACCCACTTCCCTACTCATCCGCTCCAGCCCTTACTAGTGAAGAGATTTTACTTTAAGATTCCTGAACACTTAGGAAGCAAAAGACTTCCGGAGATCCAACCAAGACACTACAACAATCGTTCGTGAGTCACACCAGAAAGGAATACATCACGAAAAAGCTAAAAGCATAAACCATAATTTCTACCCTTTGCTAAATATTTGCTGTTATAAGACCTCAAAAAGGTATTTTTCATCTTTTTGTCATAATTCGTCACCTGTGAAAAAGAGCAAGGCCTAAGACACCTATGTTTCAAGACTCCTAAAACAGGAAGTAATCTTAAAGCACTATCGTAATGTAAGAATTCCATAAATGTCAAATCACAAATGATACTGCAAATGATTTATTCCTCAGCAAATAAAATCACCCCAGCTAGACAAATACAATTACAAAAAGAAACTTCTAAAGAGTGCTTTCAGGTTAGGTCAGCAAAGATACATTGATGTGCCAGGGACGTGGGGATACAGAAGACGTCCCTGCCCTCTAGAAGTTTCAATTCAAGACACCTTACTACTTTCATAATGAATTTTTTATCTTTCTTACGTGAATATTTTCTCGTTTGAAAATCTAAACAAAGAAGTTTTTTAAATCCCTCCCTTTTGCCCTGCTCTCCCCACCCCCTTATTTCCCACTGGCCCTGGATGTAACTCCTGTTAGCTGTTTGGTGTGTACCTTGCTGGGCCATGTTCTGGGCATTTACTTGCATGTACGTATATAATATCTGACTTTTAAATATACAATTCCTGGCCGGGCGTGGTGACTCACGCCTGTAACCCCAGCACTTTGGAAGGCCGAGGCAAGAGGATCACTTGAGCCCAGAAGTTCAAGACCAGCCTGGGCAACACAGGGAGACCCTATTTCTACAAAAAATAAGAAAAATTTTCCAGGCACAGTGGCGCGTGCCTGTAGTCCCAGCTACTCAGGAGGCTGAGGTAGGAGGATCGCTTGAGCCCAGAAGTTCGAGCAATGATCATGCCACTGCAATCCACCCTGGGTGACAGAACAAGACCCTGTCTCTAAAAATAAATAAATAAATAAAATTTAAATATACAATTCCTTACTTGAGGATTAAGATATTTAACCTGAGGCACTTAAATATTAATATTAATTTGAACCTCCAGATAAGAATTTCCTCTCTGCAGTTGGCTTGCACCCTTTGCACAGAAGCTAACTCTGGGGTAATTACAAAAGAAACCAGTGTTCTAGTTAACTCTCAATTATTCCAGGATGCATTTTTCCCATCTGGGAACTCCTCAGCCCTTTCTGCTTTTCCAATTCTATTTGGGTACCCTTATTGTGGCCGTTTCACCTCCCATTGGTACCTTGCCCAGAAAGTAAGCTGGTAAGATTGGAACGACTCAGTGTATGATCATTGTTATATATTAGCCCCTTTCGTTGGTGTGTCCCAAAGCAGAGAATTTGGAAACTATGTTTTTTTTTCCTCTGACTGTGTAAAATAAGATTTCAGTTTATCTGCAAATTCCACTTACGCACAGCACCTTTCCTCCACTGCCCACAAACACACAGACGATCTAGGCTTGGCTTTGGTGGAGATTTATAGGGGAACATAACTGGATTTCCCTCTCCATCCCGGTCTGCTGATGTCCGGCTGGCTGAGGTTCAGGGCAAGGCGCCAGGCCTCGATTTTGGGGAAGGATCATCCGCAGAGACGGGGCGGATGTGATTTGGCGGCTGTGTGAGATCTGGCACGGGATTTTACGTGCCGTGGTGTTATGTTTCTCAAACTCGGCACAGCACTTAGAAGACAGTTGATCATCGTCACGAGGTATCCAGGCAGCACCTACTTGGCAGCAGAAGCATTCTGAATGTCTTTTTAAAACAATATTTTAGCGAAAGGCCCAGGAAATGCAAAACAGAGTGGCACTGCATGGTACTAATATGGTTATGCTGATACCAGCATTTCATGGGAAATTATGATATTTTCCTGTTTCTGACAATCAGAAAGAATGCTGGAAAGACATAGGAGAATTCTATAATTGCTTTCACTTATTCAGCAAAAACAATAGCAGGCACATAATTTGAAATGAAACAATATTGCTTGAGCTAATAAAAATGAAGGAGGAAAAAGAAATTAATTTTAGAACTTTCCCCTCACTCCTTTCCTCTTTGCCTTTCTTGCATATAATTCACAAATGAGAAAAAAGAAAATTCTTTACCACTCTTCTGAACAAAGCTATCTTGCCTGCTGCTTACAAATCTTTTCAAGAACATTTTCCACACTAACCTGGAATTTCTGATTTGTGATGATAGAGTCTGGCAGTAGGTTTTTGGAAGAGGTGCCGCTATATTGTACAATGAAACCCCAGCACTTCATTTAACCAAGTAGGCTGTTATTTTGCTGTCGGCAGGACAGACGCCCATGGATCACTCAAGAGGACAATAGGATTCCCAATATTTTTTAAAAGGATCCAAGTAAAACACCTGGGGTCAGCTTTGCAGGAAGAAGTCAGCAAGAATAGAGCAAGCGTGGCCCCTTGTCCCTTAAAATCATCAAGTAGCTTGCAAAGTTCAAGTTACGTAGATGAAGTGTGTGGTTCCTCTGACTTTGGACAAGGAGTTTGGTTCATTAAAGAAACATCATCTCATCTGGAGACTGCCTTCCTGAGGGCTGAATTTCCTCCCGTGTCCAAAGGAGGGGGGAGGCCAGATGATCTTGAAAGCCACTTCAGATCAAGAATTCTCAGGCTTCCGGTGGGGCTTTCCCTAGTTGGCCTTTTTCCCAACAATAAATTTATTAGAAGATTAGGAGGAGAGAGGACAAGTGAACGAGAGGCCAGTGTATTTGCAAGGGGACCGTTCACGTTACACAATGTCTTGTCCTCCTGCCCAGCCCTGCCTCATTCATAGAAGTGGATTTGGAGAAACAGAAACAAGGCTAACACCACAATACCATGTTTAAAAAAAAAAAATGACAAATCACTCCAGGTGTGGGTTTGGAATATTTTAACCAACTAACTCAATTTTCCCTCTTTCTCATCAGTACCTCAATTACTAAGAAAATATAAAAAATAACAAATAACAGTAGATAAAATAATAATAATATCTCTCACTTGCTCTTATGAGGATTCAGTGAAATAATATTGTATGGTAAACCCTTTACACAGTGATCAGCCATAGTAAACCATCAGTAAATGTTGGTTATTAATAGCTATTGTTGCACTGGTGACAACTCACTTTTATGTGTTCCCTTTCATTGATGAAGAAACTCTCACAAATTTCACACGCTATTTCACTTAATCCAATCTTTCAACACCTATTAAACACATGCCTACTATGTTGTACCAGACGCTGTTCTGAGCACTGAGAATACAGAATGACCAAGAGAGACCAAGCCCCTGTCCTCCCAGAGTTTAGGTTCTAGTTGGGGAACAGAAATAAGAAACAAGAAAATATGGTAGGAGGAGATCAGGGTAGGCAGGAAGGGGGACTTGCTATTGCTTGTGGAGACCTGGCAGACAGATGGACATTTGAGCAGATGTCTGAAAGAAGTGAGAGAATGAGCCTGTGGCTGCCCATGAGAAAGGCATTCCAGCAAATGCAAAGGCCCTGAGGTAGGACGGGCTTGGCCTGTTAAAGAAAGGGAAAGGAGGAGTGAGAGACTGGGGAGGGAGGAGCTGTGGGGCTGGATCATGCCAGGATTTTGTGTTCCTTTCTGCGATGCAAAGCCTTGGTGGGGTCTTGAGCACAGAGATTTTATCTGATTTCCACTGTAAAAGCGCCACTCTAGGATGTCATCGCCATAATCCAGGAAAGAGGGTAACTTGGTCCAGGATTGTAGTGGACGCAGTGAGAATTGGTCAGATTCTAGACAGATCTTCAAGGTAGAGTCAATAGGATTTGCTGATGGGCTGAATTTAGAGAAGGAGAGAAATAAGGATCATGCCAAGCTTTTGGGGCTGGCAGCAGGAAGGGCAGAGTTGCCATTACCTAGATAGTGAGACATTTACTCAAAACTCCCATGTCAGGCAGGTATCACTAACGTGCCCATTTTACAGATAAGGAAACTGAAAAGACACAGAGGTTGCCCAACTAGCCCCAGTTAGAGGGATCCTTGCTGGCTTAACATATAGTTAAGGACCCAGCAAAAACTTCCCAGGGAGCAAGGTATATGGTAAGGCCAAGCTCATACCTTAATTAAATTAGCTAAGGAAATAAATACCTCTAAGTTTATAAAAATCAGTTAATGCTGTTGTTTTTTCTGAAGCTACTTCTTGCTGTTAGATGCCCAGCCCTGTGCCAGGAAGGAAGGTAATTTCCTGAAAGTCTCGGCACCTCTGCTTCTCTTCGCAGGGCCACTCAGTCATCACGGAAAAGGAAGTCACAGAGATCCCTCCTAAAAACACCGGACCTGCTCCTGGATCCCCGTACCTGCTACGGAAGCCCCCAGGGTTAGGCTGAGAGAGAAGAAACTTTAGCAGCTCCGAGGCTTGGGGTAGGAGCAACATCTGCATTGGCTGCAGGGGTTCGGTGGAGAGGAGAAACCTACCAGATTTGGGAGCCCGAGCACCTGCACCAGCAGGGAGCAAACTCATCCACTGCACCCCTCTGTCTTCCAGAATCCTTATACACACGGACCCCACAGCCGCTTTGCGTGGTAGGCTCTGCTAATGCCCCCAGTTTCCAGCGGAGGAAAGCAAGGCTGGGAGAGATAACACAGCTTGGCCAAGGTCCACACAGCCTGGGAGGGCACAGCCAGCAGCGAATCTGGGTCAGGGGTCTCGAGTCTGCTCTCCCGGCTTCCCTGTACTTCCCCCCTGCCCCGGGACAGCAGGGGGTGGTCAACGAACAAGGAGGCCATCTGCCTGCATGCATGATGGGAAACTCAGTTTGACCAAACCTTGCTGCTTCACAAAGTAAGGAATTTGGCGGGGGTGAGGGGGTGGCAGGGACAGTGTCAGCAACTAGATTTGGACTCCCATCTTGTTAAAAATTGAAATTTCTGGCCAGGCGTGGTGACTCACGCCTGTAATCCTAGCACTCTTTGGGAGGCCGAGGTGAGAGGATTGCTTGAGGTCAGGAATTCGAGACGAGCCTGAGCAACATAGCAAGACCCTATCTCTACAAAAAAATTTTAAATAGAAAAATCAGCCAGGCATAGTGGTACACACCTGTAGTGTGTACAGGGAGGCTGAGGCAGGAAGATCACTTGAGCCCAGAAGTTTGAGGCTGCAGTGAGATATGACCACGCCCCTGCACTCATGTCCTGGCAACAAAGTGAGACCCTGTCTCAAAAAAAAAATAAAAATAAAAAATTGAAATTTCTAACCAATTTACTGAAGGAGAAAATTTCCTTCAAATATAGGCTGCAGAATATGTCTGAGAGCCCATTAGCAAAATATGGGGGCTCCGTTCACATCTCTGCAGGAGATAACCCTGCCTTCTCCACCCAGCTAGGGAGTCTCCAGCCTACTTAGGAGGAAGCTGCCAAGAGGTTTGGTCCTCAGAGAGGAGACAGAACTACATCAATCACATACGCATTTATTCAGTGCTGACATGCCCAGAACTATGTAAGACCAGCAAGAAATTCTGGTCCCTGTCACCAATTTGTTTATAACCTGACTAAACAGAGATTTAGTCGCATAAAATGCTTTGTAAGCAATTCAGTAAGGTTTAACCACAGGCTAGCCCAGAATGAGTACTTAGCAAATATTTGTTGCAAAAATTGTTTTTTTTTTTTTGAGACAGAGTCTCACTGTGTTGCCCAGGCTAGAGTACTGTGGCGTCAGCCTAGCTCACAGCAACCTCAAACTCCTGGGCTCAAGCGATCCTCCTGCCTCAGCCTCCTGAGTAGCTGGGACTACAGGCATGCGCCACCGTGCCCGGCTATTTTTTTCTATATATTTTTAGTTGTCCGATTAATTTCTTTCTATTTCTAGTAGAGACGGGGTCTCGCTCTTGCTCAGGCTGGTTTCGAACTCCTGAGCTCAAACAATCCACCCCCCTCGGCCTCCCAGAGAGCTAGGATTACAGGCGTGAGCCACCGCGCCTGGCCAAAAATTGTTTTTTAAAACTCATAGGAGCTCAGACAGAAGATAGCTCTATGGGCCTTGGAGTCCTCAGGAAGGCTTCATGGCCGGGGGTAGAAGAGGGGTGTGTGCTGGATGGAGAAGATTTTAGGCCAAGAGAGAAGTAAGAGCAAAGCTTTTATCATGCCTGAGCCCTGGAAAAAGTAGAGACTTGTGACTCAAGAAGGCTGCGTATTCCTAGGTCCCAGCTGAACACTCGCTCTTGTTCGATAAATGTCCTCTGACATTTCTCACTGGCATAGCGACCCACAGCAAAAAACGATGCATTCTGTTTGAAGTGGAGTCTGTCGCGTTAGGGGATATCGGGAAATCCTGGGACTGGCCCGCCTGCGGTTGGAGAAGTCCCGCGGGTGGGTGGACAGCAGTCCTTGTTGGCAGCAACGTGCGATCACTTCTCGCTGCCGGCTGGGGGTCCCATTGAGTCCGTCTCAGGCCGGGGGCACTCAGCTCTCTTAGCATGTACCTTACAGGGGATTTACCCCAAAGCTAACAAAGCTTACACTGCAGGGCCCCTCATCGACATAGACTCTTCTTAAGGCCTGGAAAGGGTCCAGCACTGTGGTCACATGATCACACGGTTTGTAAAATAGGCAAAAATAATATATTTAACCGCAGTCAATTAAGGCCACTTTCTCTTTCTACTTCCACTTTCCTTTCTCCATGCATTCCCTGTGTCGCGTCGGACATTGCTGAGATGAGGCAGATAGATGAGTGCGCATTGAGGATACGTTTATCTGGGGTTTAGTTGGATACGTTTATGTGGCTTGCAGTTGTTAATGTTTCTGTGTATACTTAAGTTATGGCTAAGCCATCCTGGTGTAGAAATGACTTCTCGGAACACCCTCATCTCTCTCCTCCCCTGGTGTTGTGACGGAAAGGGCGTGGGGTGTCCCAACATGCTTGTGTCCTGCAGCTCAGGCACTAGGAGTACGCAGGTTGTGGAGGAGAAAGAAGGTTTGAAATGAATGAAGCCAGGATTTAGTCTGTGAAAAATTCTTCCAACTGTCAAACATGTAGAATGGTAAGCCAAAGATTCCACTAACACCTAGGCAAAGCGGAAGCTCTCTCCCATCAAGAATATGCTTGATAATATGGAATATACAACTATGAACACACTTTTTTTTCTTTTTGAAGAGGATTTCACGAAATACAATTTTCAGAATTTCTGTGTCTGTATGGGATAAAACTGTAGCAGCACTACAAACAGCGAGTCATGTCTATGTGTGAGATCCCATGTGTTCTACGTACCAATTGGCAATGACAATGATCAAGCAAGTAAACTAAAAAGAGCTGAATCACCTTTCTATTTTTTCTGTTGAAAAAAGATTTTACAAAACTGCCCACACATTGAAAGACAATCGAAGAGTATAAAGCTAAAGATAAAAGCGGGGAGCATTAGCTCTGTCAAGGAGTTCAGTAATACACATGCTTTTCTCTGGATTTAGAGATGTTTGTAGTCTTTTTTCTAATTGTGATTTATTGTCATTTATTATCTCATTCTAAATAAAAAATTGTTTTCATATCTACATTTGTATTGTATCATATTTTCTATTATTTTCCTAAATAGGGTACCCAAATTATATAAGCTCTAGGCCTTAACAAAATCTCGATCCATCTCCTAAATGTTCATATTAGCTTATATGACTGAAAATCATCCTTGCCAGGACCATGGAAAACAGTGATTTTTGTTTCTCTGGTAGAAAGGCATTATGGTACAGTGCTCGAGGGAGTGACCCTGGGGCCAGACTGCCAAAGTTCCAAGGCCACCTTAACTCGTCACCTGTCACTTAGAAGGCACGTCGTAAGCGTTCACTACAACATCATTGCCCTAGACATGTCGAGCCTTGTTCTAATTCCTTACTCAGATACAACAGTTGCAAGATTTAGAATTTTGAGAAATTATTTGTTGCCGTATTTTACATACACCAATTTTTGACTAAGCATCACTCTAAAGCAAAAGTAAAGAATGAATTGGAACTGTGTGTCCATTTGTTGCCCGCAACATGGTAGCGTGAGGATGGAGTGCAGGTGCCAGATGAATTCAGCTTGAATAAAGGAGGGTGCTGGAGAAAAGAACACCTGACGGTCAGAGGTCCTTAATGGAACCATCCTCATTGCCCGAGGCCGAACCAGGAGAAGGACTTTAACTCAGGAGGATTTGACTGACCCCTTGTGGGAGAAAGTGGTTGGTGCACCAAACCCAGAGCCCACGTGGGGGATGTGTTTTCCTACCGTCCTTCCCCAGAAGAATGCAAGGAGCAAAAGGTAAGGTAGGTTACTAACTGCCCGGGTTCTCCCCATTCTGCTTGAAACCCTTATTTGCAGTTGCTTCTCAGATCAACCTCTTTCCTGGCACACTGCAGAGCTCTCATCAAAGGCAGAAGGGGTGTGATGTCACGAATATGGACTTTGGATGTTAAAAAAACAAAAAAAAAAGAAGGAAAGAAGGAAAGCAGGAAGGGAGGGAAGTAGGCAGGGAGAGAGGACAAATTAAAAAAACACCAATTTGAGGCCGGGCGCGGTGGCTCACGCCTGTAATCCTAGCTCTCTGGGAGGCCGAGGCGGGTGGATCGCTCAAGGTCAGGAGTTGAAGACCAGCCTGAGCAAGAACGAGACCCACCCCGCCCCCAGCCCGTCTCTACTAAAAATAGAAAGAAATTATCTGGACAACTGAAAATATATATATATAGAAAAAATTAGCCGGGCATGGTGGCGCATGCCTGTAGTCCCAGCTACTCGGGAGGCTGAGGCAGGAGGATCGCTTGAGCCCGGGAGTTTGAGGTTGCTGTGAGCTAGGCTGATGTCACAGCACTCTAGCCCGGGCAACAGAGCCAGACTGTCTCAAAACAAAACAAAACAAAAAAACCCCACCAATTTGGGATGTGGGGATGTTAGTTCAGCTACTGACACATGAAAGAATGTAGCCATCTGTTTACTGTCCTCGAGCCTCCCGATCCTCACAGGTAAAATGAAACTCAGTGTTAACGACTGAATCAGGTGATGTATATAAAGTGCCAGTGCATGGCGCGAAGAGGTGCTACATAAGTGTTGACGTTGCTGTCACTAAACATGATGATACTATATTTTCTCAGTATCATATACTCATTAATTCACACTACTATATAGAACATTTTTTAAAAGAAGAAAAACAGACGTTTCTTTTAAATGAACAATTTCCTCAGCTGAGATCAGGTTTGCCCCAGTCTCCGGCAATATACATAGATGGAAAACGCTTCTTGTCCAGGAAGCTCGGTTTCCCTTGTGCAAGCAGAATTCCAGAGGGGGTTTGGGAGAGGGGGCGCAGAACACGCCACCCCCCTTCCCAAGAGAGCCCGCAGGACAGCCCGGGCTCTGGTGTGTGTCTTCACTTATCTCCCCGTAGGAAATGCCTAGGATCCTACTCCGAAGTAAATAGTCTTTGCTGCGTCTGGAGGGAGACGATTCCTATTTTCTCAACCCCCTAATGTCCTGGCATAAGAAGCCTAAGCACTCCAGGAGGATGGGCTCCCCCTTCCCCAACCCGAGGTAATGAAAAACAGGAATTGATAGTAGGAGAATATACTTTGCGTTGTGTGAGACGAATTGTTTAAGATTAGAGATTAGAGAAAAATGTGCTCTCTCTGATTCTGATGCTATTTGCTTCTGTGACCGTGCTTGCTTTTAGTTGTTTGTTAAATGTCGTTAATCAGAAACAGGAATAAGAGCAGGAGTAGCTCCATGACAGGCTGAACTTCCTGGAGTAGGCCTAAGTTTCGGTTTTCCCGAAACGACGCCGCCCTTTCCCTGAAATGACGCTGACCACAATTGGCGCCGGCACGAAAATCCCGAGGCTTGGAGCCACTTTTAAAGGAACCAATCAGGAGCCAACACGATCAGCCACTTTTAAAGGAACCAATGAACTAAGGAGGGGGGGGGGAAGGTGTGCCCAGCGTGTCGTGTGAAACCTGTGTGTCGTGTGTAAAACAGAAAAAGGTGTAAAAGCTTAACCTCTACCCCCAAGGCGGGGTCCTAGCCCTTAGAAGAGGCCACTGCGTTGGTGCTCTGGGACTTGGACCCTAGCTCGAGCTAGCCAATAAACTCCTTCGCCATTTGCAGCCTCGGTGACTCTGCCTCTCTGTTCCTGGGGCCGAGGGGAACCGGCTCTCACAGTAAGATGGAGAGGAGGGTGCTAGGTGACCACACAAGCCTGACTTGTTTACCCTCAACAGCAAGTAACAGGGGACTAGGAGGCACCTTTTCACTCGTCTTCCCCTTCTTCCCAGAGGAGGGGAGGTGGGGACTGAGGAGAACAGATACTGAACTAAACCCAAGGCACTGGGTTAGAGGAAACCAAACTGCCCAGCTTGGTGTAACTTGGCCAGCCCCCTGGAATGAATCTTGCACCTTCCCAAGGTACCCTGACCTCCCAACTCATCAAGCCAGGGCAGCCCGGGATCACAACCCCCTAGGCCTCGTCCCAAGTCCCATCCTCTGGAATGGCAACAACATCGACTTTTCCTTTGCTTGTCTCCCACTGCAGACCACTAGGAAAAAATATGTTTTTCCATATCGTAAGATATTAAAGTCATTATTATTAAAATGTGAGAAGTTCGTTGGAGACATCATGTATATTTGTGTTTTTAAAAAGGGGGTACCAATATATACATGCATGTATTTCCTAATATTAAAATAAAAACAATAGAGAGTTAATAAGCCATAATATTGTTTATGGGAGAATGGGGGTGCTAGGTAGATAGCAAGGGATCTCTGAGACTCTCCTAGGGACAAAAGTGGGTACTTTGCCTTGGTGCTGCCTTGAGCAATTGCCCCACCGGGGATGAAGGACAAGGACAACCTGTCTTGATGCTGCCCCACCTTGGTGCTGCTCCACCCGAATCCTGCCCCAAGCAACTGTCATATCTGGGGGAAGGAGGAACCCCTGCTAATCTGTAAAAAAATGCAAGGAATCCCTAGCCCTGGGCCAGGAAGCCCAGGCACAATAGTCTTTGGAAAGTGACCTGGAGTAACCTAAGGCTAAATTATAATTGTCCATCCAAGTGGTTCAGTGGTGACTTATGAACCAGGAGGAGGACCCAATCTAGACACTATTAAACAGGACCTCAGACCATAATCGGAGCCCCTTTTGTTATGAAGGGGTCCGTTCGTCATTCTTAGTGACCATGTCTTGCTCTTGCTCTGCAAACCTATCTTGTCCTTCCTCAATAAACTTCGTTTCATGCTTGCCTTGCTTTTGGTATGTCTGGTCATTTTTCAGCCAAGCGTACACCAAGAACCGAGAACAGACAAGATTACCAATCCCAAACCTGACAGGAGGTGCTGGGTGGAAGGAACAGGAATAGAAGATAGACTTTTTTGAATATACTCTGGAACAATGTACATATTTTACATAATTTAAAATGAAACTAATAAATGAATTAGTAAAACAATTCCTACACTACAGCAGTGTAGCCCAGGTGACAGAGTGAGACTGTCTCAAAAAAAAAAAAAACAAAAAAACAATTCTTAATAGCCAAAAATCAAATTAAACTTCTGGGCCGGCATGGTGGCTCTCACCAGTAATCCTAGCACTCTGGGAGGCTGAGCTTGGAGGATTGCTTAAGACCAGGAATTCAAGATCCCTCAGAACAAACCTTGTACCCATCAGCAGTGATTGCCCATTTACCCCCACCCCTCGCCAAGCCACTGGCCAATCACGGAATCTACTTTCTGTCTCTGTGGATTTGCCTATCCTGGACATTTCATATGAATGAAATCATACGGTATGTGGCCTTTTGTGTCTGGCTAAACACAGTATTGGAAACTATGGAATAATAATATGTTTGGTCTTTGTCCTCAGTTCCTAGCACTGAGCTTCAAAAGCCCTTGGAATTTCCTGAGTGATAAGAGTATCTTTTGTTATTCATAATGAGCCTCTTGATCACACCTGAATTTATGCTAATGACGTGACTTAGGGTGGTCCCCTTGATAGCCTCAGGACAGGGCTGGTAACTAGGAAGTCCAAGTGATTAGAGGGTTGGAACTTTCAGCTCCACCCACCAACCTCTGAGGAGGAGGGCAGGGCTGGAGATTAAGCTCCATAAAATTTCTTTTTATTTTTGTATTTTTTTTATTGTGAGACAATCATAAAACAGCAATATAAAAACTCCTGAACAACTAGATTCAATGAGCTTCCAGGTTGGTGAATGCATCCAGGTACTGGGAGAGTGATGTACCTCACCTCCACAGGGACAGAAAATGGGCTCAGGACCCTTCCAGGCCTTTCCTGATGTACCTCTTCATCTGGCTGTTTCCCTGTATCCTTTATAATAAATTGTAATAAATTTATTTATAGTAAATGTTAAGTAAAGTGTTTCCCTGAGTTCTGTAAGCCATTCCAGGAAATTATTAAACCCAAGGAGGGGGGTCATGGGAACCCCCAATTTATAGCCACTTGGTCAAAACTATTGGGAGGCCAAGATTTCTGATTAGCATCTGAAGTGGAGACAGTCTTGTGGAAGCCCTTAACTGGTAGGATCTGACACTAACTCCAGCTAGACAGCGTCAGAATTGAATTGAATTGTAGGACACTCAGCTGATGTCAGAGAATTGGTCAGTGGAAACAACCCACTTTCCATCAACCAATGAATTCACAAATAAAATGTGGCATATCCATATAATGGAGTCCAGTTTTTATTCATCTATAAATGTCTTAATATCTCCTTAATTTCTGAAGCATAGTTTTGCTAGACACAGAATTCTTGGTTGGCAGGTCTTTTTCTTTCAGTACTTTGACTATGTCATCCTACTGCCTTCTGGCCCCAATGATTTCTGATGAGAAATCAGCTGTTAATCTTAGTGAGAGTCCCTTGCAGATGATAAGTAATGTCTGTCCTCCTGTTTTCAAGATTCTCTCTTTTCTTTGGCTTTCAATTGTTTAGTTATACGTCCAGATGTGCATCTCTTTTGAGTTTATTCTCCTTGAATTATTACATAGATCTTATTGTATGTGTAATGTCATCAAATATTTCTTCAAATATCTTTTTCTTTTTGCTTTCTCTTTCTCTTCTTCTGAGACAAATCACTGTAATTCATTTATTTTCATTGTTGATTACTATTCCACTGTATGAGTTTACGATCGTTTAAAGGTATTTAATTGCTGATGGATATTTGAGTTGTTTTATTATAAATATTTGGCTATTACAAATAATGCTACTATAATGTTCTTATACATGCCTCCTGGTACACATGTATGCTTATTTCAGTTAGACATCTAAGAATGAAATTTTTGAGTCTTAGGGTAGTCATATCTCCAACTTTAATATATAATGCCAGGTTGTTTTCCAAAATAATTGTAGACAGAGGAAGATTTACAAGATTATCATGACATTAATGAATATTAAGCTTCAGGGATCCTCACCTGTGTAGGCTCCTGTGAGTAGAAGGAGCTGCTGGCCGAATATTCTAGGGAGGGATGTTTAGCCAAGTGGCAATTAGAAAGCATCAGTGTTTCATAGTTTTTCTTGTAGAGATCTTTCACTTCTTTGGTTAAATTTTTTGCCACATATTTTATGTTTTGTAGCTCCTGTAAATGGGATTGCTTTCTTAATTTCTTTTTGAGATTGTTCACTGTTGGCATATATAATTGCTACTAATTTTTGTTTGTTGATTTTGTATCCTTCAACTTTACTGAATTTGTTTATCAGTTCTTAACTTTCCAATTAATTAATTTAAATTCATGAACATTGCAAAAATATACACAAAAAATCAAGACAGAAGTTATTGCATTCCTAACAGGTCAAAGGGAGAGGAAATATCACATCTTCTTGGGAAATCATGACCAGATCAGTTCTAACAGTTTTTAGGTGGAGTCTTTCTGCTTTTCTAAAAATAATATCATGTCATCTGTGAAAAAGGATAATTTGACTTCTGTTCCAATTTGGATGCCCTTTAATTCTCCTTCATGCCCACTGCTCTGGCTAGAACTTCCAGTACTATGTTGAATAAAAATAGTGAAGGTGGGCATCCTTTTCTTCTTCCAGATCTTAAAGGAAAGGCTTTCAATTTTTCCCTGTTCAATATTATGTTCGCTGTGGTTTGTCATATATGACCTTTATTGTGTTGAGGTATGCTACTTTGTTGAGAGTTTTTACTATAAAGCGATGTTGAATTTTATCAAATGCTTTTTCAGTATCTCTTGAAATGATCACATGGTTTTTGTCCTTGATTCTGTTAATGTGATGTATCATGTTTATTGATTTGTGTATGTTGAACCATCCTTGCATCCCTGCGATCAATCCTACTTGATCATGGTGAATGATCTTTTTAATGTGCTATTGTATTTGGTTTGCTAGCATTTTGTTGAGGACTTTTGCTTCTAGTTCATCAGGAATATTGTCCTGTAGTTTTAGTCTAGCTAAACGTTTCTTGATTTTATCTTTTCAAAAAACCAACATTGCATTTCATTGATCTTTTGTTTCTTTTTTTTTTTTTACTCTCAATTTCATTTATTTCTGCCCTGATCTTTATTATTTCTTTCCTTCTACTAATTTGGGTTTGGTTTGTTCTTACTTTTCTATTATAGTTCCTTGAAGTGTATCATTAGGTTTTTTATTTGAAATCTACTTTGCTTTTCAAACTTTACTCTTTTGATGTTCATGTTTATTGCCATAAACTGCCCTCTTAGTACTGCTTTTGCTGTGTCCCATACATCTTGGTATGTTACATTTTCATTTTCATTTCAAGAATTTTTAAAACTTCCTTGTTAATTTTTTCATGGACTCATTGATCTTTCAGGAGCATATTGTTTAATTTCCATATGTTTGTATAGTTTCCAAAGTTCTTCTTATTTTTGATTTGTTTTTATTCTTCTGTGGTCAAATAAGATACTTGATATGATTTTGACCTTTTTGAATTTGGTGAGAGTTGTTTTGTGGCCTAAAATATGACTTATCATGGAGAGTGTGTTTCATGTGCTGATGAGAAGTATGTGTATTCTGCAGCAGTTGGATGAAATGTTCCATAAATATCAGTTAGGTCCATTTGGTCTAGAGTGCAGTTTAACTCTGTTTCTTTGTTGATTTTCTGTCTGGATGATCTGTCCATTACTGAGAGGGGGGTGCTGAAGTCATCTGATATTATTGTATTGCACTCTATCTCTCCCTTTAGATCTATTAATATTTTATATATTTGTATGCTCTGATGTCAAGTGTATATATATCAATATTTACAATTGTTATATCCTCTTGCTGAATTGACCCTTTTATCATTATATAGTGACCTTCTTTGTCTCTTTTTACAGTCTTTGACTTGAAATCCATTTGATAGACTGTAACTATAGCTACTCCTACTTTTTTGGTTTCTATTTGCATGGAATATCCTTCCATCCTTTCTCTTTCAATCTGTGTGTCTCCATAGGTGAAGTGAGCTATAAATGCAAATTTTAAATGTTTTATTTTTTCTCCTAAGAACTTCTATTAATACTTGTTGTAAGGCCAGACTACTGGCAAAAATTCCCAGAAAGTCTATTTTTCCTTCAATTTTGAAGGGTAATTTCACTGATACAGAATTCTAAGATGGTAGTTTTTTCTTTCAACACTTTAAATATTTCACTCCACTCTCCTTGCTTGCATAGTTTCTAAAGAGACGTTTGATATAATTTCTTATCCTTGCTCTTCTATAGGTAAGAACCCTTCCCTATCCCACCCCTGCCTCTATCCCAGGCTTCTTTCAAGATTTTCTCTGCCTTTAGTCTTTTTTTTTTTT
>NW_012149507.1:8053843-8068440 GCF_000956105.1 Propithecus coquereli | reverse complement strand
TCCAGCTAATTTCTTTCTACTTTTTTTAGTAGAGATGGGGTCTCACTCTTGCTCAGGCTGGTCTCGGGAACTCCTGAGCTCAAACAATCCTCCCGCCTCAGCCTCCCAGAGTGCTAGGATTACAGGCGTGAGCAACCACACCCGGCCTCTGTTTTTAGTCTTCTGCACTTTGAAAATAGTCATGTTTCAATTTTTAGTATTTATTCTGATTGGTGTTCTCTAAGCTTCCTGGATCTGTGCTTTGGTATCTATCATTAGTTTGGGGATTTTTTTTTTTTTTGTCTTAGATTGTTTCTAATATTTCTTCTATTCCTTTTTTTATGAAAAGAAAATCTCCTCTTGGTTTGCCCATTATACATTATACCTTTTTGTAATTGTCCCACAGTTCTTGAATATTCTGCTTTTGCATTCATCTTTCTCTTTGCATTTCAGTTTTGGAAGTTTCTATTGACCTCTCTTCAAGTTCACTGATTCTTTCCCCAATCATGTCCAGTCCATTTATAAGCCCAACAAAAGTATTCTTCATTTCTGTTGCAGTGTTGTTTTATTTCTAGCAGTTATTTTGATTCTTTCTTAGAGTTTCCATCTCTCTGCTTACATTGCCCATCTTTTTGCATGTTGTCCACTTTTTCCATTAGAGCCCATAGCATATTAATCATAGTTGTTTTAAATTCCTAGTCTGATTCAGAAGAACCAGGTTTCCACAAAAAATAAAAACAAACCAAAAAAAAAAAGTAGAAAAAATTTCCAGTTCTGATAATTCCAAAATCTCTGCCATATATCTTAGTCTGGTGCTCATGCTATGTCTCTTCAAGCTATTTTGGGGTTTTTTTTGGTTTGTTTTTGTTAATCTTTTAGTATGCCTTGTAATTTTTGTTGAAAGCTTGACATAATGTACTGGGTAAAAAGAACTGAGGTAAATAAGCCTTTGTGAAATTTTGTTTATCTTCTTAGGAGTTAGGCTTTGTTTACCTTTTGCTGTGGCTGAGTCAGAAAGCAAAATTTCTTCTGGTATCCTTGTTTTTGTTTCCTATATTGCCTTTGGGTTTCCCTAGAGACTTTTTACTAAGTAACACCTGAAACATGCTGTTCTTTCAGTTGAAATCCCATTATTACGCACTGAGCAGTGGTAGTATCAATGTGGTGGAAAGATGGCCTGGGGAAGTGTTCTATAGTCGTAGCATTAGGTCTCGGTCTTCCAGTAAGCCCATGTTCCTGAGCAGTGACCTTCACATGTGATCCTTAGTCCTCTCCCAGCCGTCGTTAAGTGAACAAAGAAGGCTACAGGGGGCTGGAGTTGGGTATCTGTCTTTCCTCAAATAGAAGCCTACAAAGGACTGGAATTAGGTATTTTGTCAGTTAAGCTCTGGTAAAATTGTTTCCTTGGAGGGCAGGCCTTGTTAAGAATGGAGAGCTCTAAGCATATTTCAAAATGGCTACTTTCTCCTCCTTCTGCCCGAAGCCAAGAGGGGATTTTTTCCGATCTTCACTCTGAGAATTTGTTAGGCCTCCTAGAGGTAAAACTCACCAAAGTGTGTCCATCCTCACCTTGAGTTTTCAATTCTCAATTTGTCCACACTGACGCCCTAACAATTCATCAATTGCAGTTTCAGTTTTCCTACCCTGACACTGGTTCCAGCAGCAGTTTCTGCTCCTGGGTGTCTGCTCCAGTAAGCTGTGATGTTCTGTATCCACCTATCTGTGTGTAAAATACTTGGAGCAGTGGTTTGCCCTCTGACCATGGTTAATAGGCAAAGGCTCTCTAACTAGTTGTTTCTCCATTTCCCTATTAGAGTTAACCTCACCTATAAATGCATTTCCCAAACTGTTTTGTCAATGTTGCGCTCAAGATATTAATTGGTGTTTTGTGGAAAGAAAGGAGAGAGGAAGGGAGGGCAATACTCTTAAATAGATGAAAAATAATGAATATATTGTCTTGAAAATCTGCCTTTCAGAAAGTTGCCGCATCCGTGAATGCGAGGATCTGGCACCTACAGTATGAATGCATTTCATCTTTACACCTAATCAGAGCATCATGCAAAAGCAGCGCTGCCCGACCGTCTGATTCACATGTGATCACTCAGTGACTGGTAGGTCTCTGTTTCAGGTCTACTCTTACACCTTCATATTATATTTATCACTTTTTTGTTCTTAATGAGTTTATAAAAAGAGTTTTGTTAGAAAGGGAGAAACAATTAGCCAAATGATCATTCTTCAGCAATTAATTTATCTGAGAGATTTTTGGTGTTTTAATCCATGTACTTATTTTATCAAGTCCTATCACTGTTCTGCAATGCACCCTTTAAACATTTTCACTGCCAATGCATTTAGAAAATGCTGTTAGAAGACTATCAAATAATTTTAATCTGTGAAGGATGAATAACTGTCAATGATAAAAAATATAAAGATTTTCTAAAATGTCTTTATTTTTAAAACCTATACAGTTCCAATTTAATAAAAAATATTGTCATATCTAATTATACAGTAACAGAAATAAACCCAAAAAATACAGATTAGAGGTTACCCAAAATAAATTCACAATTTTAAAATTGGAATACATATGCTTTTTCAATACACAGATTTTGTTTTAAATGGTTTTCCTCTCAAACATCTCAGAACACATATAATCTTTTGAATTGGAACTAGACAACCTCTCAATGTCACAAATAAGTGCTTCCAAAAATAAAATAAGCCCCATTCAATTACTGATTTAGTCACATAACATTAAAGAAGCCAAAGGAATCATTGCTTTAAAATGTCTACCTCTTGAAATCAAGGGGTCAGCTGGTGGGGCGCGGGGTGCGGAGTCTACTTCTTGAAAATGAAGTCTACGTCTGAGTTGTGAAGAGGAATATGCTTTTTATTGAAAAGTTTAGTCTTCCTGATGGTTTGATTTACTTTCTCTCAAGTATATCCTACTCAAACTATTTTCACAATATATTTTAATCCTGAAAGAGTATGAGGTGTTAAAATACGAAAAGCTTCTTTGGCCCTGTAGACAGAGGTACCTTAAATGTAAACAATTGCAATGAGAGCCTTTTAGATGTGGATACTTATTTCCTATCCTGCATTGGAGATGTAAGTCCTTGTTTCTCAAAGACATGGTAACTTCCTTTCAAACAATAATAGGTTTTTTGATGTATTGAGATTTGTTTTGAAATGCCTTAAAAATCAAAATTCATGTATATGACTCCAAGGAATAGTTTTCAAAAGATCAGAGAAAAGCATATTATGATATTACAACCATAGATTTTATTAATGGTAAATGTTTCCATTTATTTTTAAAAGCTTAGCTCTAAGTATTTTTTAACAAAAGCTAATAAGAATCATTTGCCATAAACTATATTCACAAACAGGACTTTAAATTTAAGCCAACATTGAAAGCTTAACTAGAAAAAATACAAGGCAAAACACTGCTGAGTCAATTAAACTGCGTTCTATCATTTAATATACTGTATGAGAATGACAGAAGACTGAATTTAACAAAAAAAAAAAAACAAACAATTTTATGGATTTAGTCTGTAAGACTCGCATTAAAAATGACATGTAATCCGTGACCTCCTTTAAAAAAGTTTTTTAATTGAATCATTTCAACAAAGGGTCTTTTATCCCCCCCTTCATTTGACTGGAAGACAATCTGTGTTTCCCAAACAGATCCTCCTTTCATACTAAAATAGCGAACTGTGTGAGCTCTATCTCCTCTTTTCAGATGCTACTTATAGATGACTTTGCATAATGACTTAACACGGAATTATTTTTCTGGTAACAGTGTCATGGTCATAAATAATCAGTTTCCTACAAACAAACAAGTGCAAATCTAGAAAACTTCCTTTAAAGAATTACCCAAACCCAGCACACATGTAGTATGGCTATTACATAAGCTAAGCAATATGACTTAAAAACGTGTATATGATGATACATGTGCACTAAAGACCACCTTCTGAAAAGTTTTCATAGTGTTGCCAAGTTAATAATTCTTTCAAGGCACTGAAGAATTATGTAGATGGAGTTTCCAAAATATAATTAACAATTGCTTAAACTGTTAAAAAGCCCTGAGTCAGAACTTTCAATAGCTTCCTGAAATTATAGATCTCAGACATAATGGCACATGTTTGTTTATTTATAAAAAAATTACAAGACCATTTTGCTTTTTGGAGGGAAGAAGTCATGTTTATGAAACAAAATCAAGTAGACTATACAGGAAAAGTAAAATATTCAGCAACATTATTTTTCTTAGACAATTTGTACAGGTCAATTATAACCTGTAGTTACAGATTTAGGCACCAAATTAAGGTGACAAGTCACTTCTCCTGTCCCTACTGCTTAAATTCTCAACAACAACCAAAAAAACCTCAGTTTTAACCTCAGGTTCCCTTTTCCTTTTTACTCACAAACAGGAATCAATGCTGGGAAAAGTAATACTCTGACAGAAAAGGAGGTAGGAAATGCCAATGTAGCAACTTACAGTTTTAATTCATCAGCTCCACTATCTAGTTCCTATTTTTACACTGTAGTTTCACCCACTACTACACATCAGTAAATTGAGCTCAATAGAAAGGATTTGCCCCCTCACTGTAGTAAAGCAATGTACACATGAGACAGCATTAAAATTTCCTCAAATTTAATGTTATAAAGAAATACAACTATAATTATTAATACTGCTATAGTTATATATATACGTTAAAGTTCCAAGGCTATATGATTATCAAGTAGTATCAGTAAGCATTCCTATCATAATATTCAAGCAAATGAAATTAGGTTGCCTTTTGGAGAGAAAAACATATTTTGAAACTTTTACAAGTAGATGTAAAGACAACTGACATTTTCAACAAGGCACACATAATTTGTGAAAATCTATTACCTTCCCAATTTAGTACAAACTCAAAGCTAACCTAATTCTAATACTTAAACTGTATCTCTCCCCTCTGATTCCAAATAACAAACTCTTCCAATTAATAGACATTTAAAATCTACTCAATTATGATTGCTAACAATTGGAAGAAGAGAGAGAGAGAAATGCTGCCCCTCCCCCAAATTCTAAGACTTGACTTAGATCAAGTTTACCATGACTTTAGACCTTGCAAACACAAAGAACCTACTAAATAATTCAGGTGTTTCTTGATATACACACAGTTAAAAATTCTATTCCACTTCAGGGGAGGAGGAAAAGGGGAGCTGTTGTTTAATGCGTATAGAGTTTCAGATTGGTAAGATGAAAAGTTCTGGGGATCTGTTTCACAATGTGAAAGTATTTAACACTACTGAACGGTATACTTAGAAACAGTTAAGATGGTAAATTTTATGTTATGTGTTTTTTACCATAACAAAAATGCAAAAAATATCTATCCCCAAATTCAATTTTTACACAAATTACTACTGTAAAACATTTCAGCCACTCAGAGAGGATAAGTGCTTTTCCTTTTGGATTAAAAAAAAAAAAGTGAGCTGTAGTAAAGCCTATAGTTTACAAAGCAATTATTAAACTACACTAAGAACTGATTGGCTGAAAGACCCTTTTTATTACTTAATTAAATATATTCTCTCCATTAATGCTTTAATGGAATCTACATTATCTTCTTTATCTTTCCTACCTGTAGCAACCTCACTGTCCTGACCCTATCCAACTCCCTCCCTAATTCTCTTAGTTCATAAATTTAACAATTAGTTCTATTCCAAAAAGGGTCCAGAGTTCAGAATAATCAAAGAAAAGCAACTGGGCAACACATAGCTTGACAGTATGTTTCTACCATGTGAATATGACCAAGCAAACTTTGAAATTTGAACTGGACAAACCTTAAGCAGCATGCATTACAATGTGCTAAAATGTTCTTACAGGCTAAAGCCATCAAAAATATAAACTCGAGAAAGTTATTTCCAACTTTATCAATTAAATTTATGCCTTAGTAGCTAGCTGGTCAATTTGCAATGTTTAAAGTTACAAATATCTTAAGCATATTTTGGCCAGCTAAACTAAACACTTGTCTAATATAATATTCCTATACTAATACAAAATTATCTTCTCTTGAAAATCTTCTTGCTCCCAACAAAATTAAATATGTATATAGTATAAGCAATAAGAATGTTAAATTATGTGGACAAACACTATTAGAATAGCACCATCTGGTAAGTTGTATGTGTGTTTTGCATAACAAAGCTAACAATCTCAGAATAACAAAAATGTGGTAAGGTGAGGGGGTACAGAGAGGGAATCCAAATACAACTCAATGACAACTCTTCTGAAATATTAGGAAATGTTTTGTACCTTTGAATCCCTTCCTTTTGACTACAGATTACTTTAAATACACGCTGCTGCACAATAAATTGTGAGTGTGCTAAGATGTTTTTTCTTTTATTTTATTTTTGTAGAGACAGGGTCTTACTATCTTGCCCAGGCTGGTCTCAAGCAATCCTCCTGCCTCGGCCTCTCAAAGTGCTGGGATTACAGGGATGAGCTACTGTACTTGGCTTTGACTATTTTTTTCAATGTTGTGTATCTAGCCCCTGCGGCCCAATAAATACTTTTTTAAATGAATGCATGTCAGTTTTTTAATAATTCTAGGAATAGTAAAAGCTCTTTTGAGGCACAAGATAAAGAGGTTTAGATAATGAGGAAGAAACACACCAAACTGGAAAAGTACTGCTAAGAGACATACAGTAAGAGGTAGCATTCAGGGAGTTGGAGGAAAGTCACTTAAATGATTAAGTTCTTAATTTATTCTCTCTCACAAATCTAAAATAAATTTAAAATAACTTTTAGGTACTTGGAAACATGAATAGAGAAGTATTTTCTATTCATGAAACAAATTTTAAAGTGATACAAATACAGGAAATCCACAAGTACTTAGCACTAAAATTATAGTGACTTTATGATTTCTATGATAGAATTTTGTATTATTGTACTTTTATTATGAAGGAAATAATAAAACTAGTCTAGAAGATATTACCAATTAGGGATACAAATTTTAGCACTGCAGCTCAGAAGATAAATAAAAAGCATTTGTTTAAGTAAAGTAGAGCTGTAGACCACATGATACTCTGGCTGGCCAAACTCCCCAAGAGTCAGCCAGGTGCTCCCTCCTCACCAGCGGATCTAGTGGAAAAGAGATGGGTGGCCTATGGCATGGAAGAAAAGGAAAAACCTTACTTATGCTGTTTTCAAATCTGCAAGAAGATAGTCTTGTTTGTGTCTTTATGTGAACATCATCAATCAGATGTTCTGTCTTTTTACAACTTTAAAATAGTTTTAAAAATAGCCTCAGTGGCCCCTTATTAGATAACTGAATAGAGTCAATACAAATATTCAAATTTGAAATTTATAAAAATTTTTCTGTTCTAAATGGTAAGTTACTCAGCTAAACACAGATACGGAATTGTCAAGACGACAAAAACAGCCAGCAAAGCTCCCCATGGCTTTAACCAGGACTTCCAAAGGCAGCAGCAATTAAGCAGCTAGAAACACAGTGTCATAAGGGCTAGAGACACTGTAATTTTAAATTTAATTATTGTATTACAGTAGAAAAACTGAAATAAGAAAAGGCTAGCCAGATTTAAAGGAGAAAAAAACTACACAGGAAGATAACTATTCTTAGTAGTAAGTTTATAAACATTATATAGTAGACACTATTGTAAACACCTGATATTTTTATAATCTAGCAGCAAAATACTTATTTATGTGTATATTTACCCTGGAGGCAACAAGATTACTCATTCAGAGGAGAGAAAATGATTAGATACTCTAAAGTTTGTGTCAAAAAAAATCTACAGGTAATCAGACATATTTCTGTACATGTCTTGGTCACATTTTCTAAAGTATTTATTATGAGGTTATTTACTATGTCTTGGGTATTGCTGGCAGTTTAAATAATATCCTCATCTCTAGGTATAAAGAGAAACTGTTTTCTTTATAGTAAGACTTACTGAGAAAGAATGGAAGTAAGGCCTATAATGAAGGCAGAATCAGTAACACTGTCAGAATTAATTGATAACAGAGAAAAAAAAGATCGCTGCCTTTGGACAATGCATTACCCTTTGCAGATCAGCACACTAGAAAAGCTAAATAGAACTTCAGAGGTCCAAATAGAGTAAGGTCATTTCACTGGTCAGGTCAAGCCCAGGTAAATAATCACAGGGAAAAGTGAAAAACACTTTTCACAGACATTTTTTTAAAATGCTGGCTGAACAAAACAGTGTAAAAATTAATATTAATATAACTGACTATTAACAGTTATATGGGCAGTTAACAGGTACTCTTTTATTATTTTTTTCCCATTAGTTGCCCACAATTGCTTATTTTTCCTTTTCATGTCTATCAGTAATTTTGAAATTGGTAATTTTTTTTTCTTTTAAAATCAATGTGTACAAATCAGAAACTGGTTATTTGATTCAAGTTAAACAAATTTCCTTTTGGATCTAGAAAATAAGCTAAATGCAAAGCCATTATACTCTTTATGCATCCATTTACTCTAAAAATTGAGAAACAAACGTGGATAACTTTCTGTTATCTCAAAAAGGGAACCTTCCCTTCAATGTTCCCTTCAACTATGCGGAACTTGTACTAGCATCATCATTTACCATATGTGACATTAGGTTTGACTTGCCCCTTTCATTTGATGCATGACTTTTCAGAGAACCTGCATCAACTCACTGTGTAAGACCATAATAAACCGAAGGATAACTGATCACAGCAAGTATGTCTCTTTTGAGGTCTAACAAACTTATAAATTATAAGAGAAAATACAATAAAACCAAAAATAACCAGGAGATCCGTAATGGTTTCCCCTTAGAAGCTAAAAGTAAATTACCTACGAATTACATGGATTTGGTGTTCTAAATTTAAAAGAAAAAAGAAAACCCCAAAAAACACAATTTCAAACACTTCTGTAGAGTTTTTGTTCTAGAACATTTACAGTCTAATTACATCCTAGTAAAGAAACTATGATATTAGAAATTAAGTCATTAGAACTTCCTACTAGCTTAAAAGCTTACTAAAATCTCATGATCAGATATTTTAGCTAACAAAACACACTGTGGTTCTTAGTTAATACAAAAGAATCCTTCGTTCAATAGCCTTGCGACAAATAGGACATTCACTCATGCGGTCTCCACAGAGCTGGCATGTTCCATGGCCACAGAGGAAAATCATATTCTTCAGACGATCCAAACACACAGGGCACATTGTCTGTAATGTGAGATAACAAAGTGATAAATGCTGAGGCATTTGATATTTTGAAAGTGACATAATGTGACAATTCTGTTATATCATTACTTTTCTTCTGTTATTTTAGTCAAGTAATATTTTGATGCTTTTAAAAAATAATATTAAAAAATGTTTAAATAGTTAAAATATCATCCCTATAAAACAGAAATATTGGTTGTACTGTCAGGATAATATGAAAGGTACTAAATTAAAAAAGCTATATAAAACAAAAAGATATAAACACCAAAACATAATAGGAAATGGATGAAAACAGCCCCATTTAGTCTGATTCAGATTCCTCAACTCTAGGTACTTGGCTGCTCTTGTATGAAAAGAACGTGACATAGGGGTCCAGGAGCAGTGCAGAGATGTAGCTAAGAACACTTGCTAGGCACTATGCCTGATATGATACAACCTCAGTCCTATTATCATTCCCACTTGGAAAATGAGGAAACTGAGGCTTAGTGGGGTTTAAAACCTTCCTCAAGGCAAGCCATACTGAGAACTTGGGTTGCGTGGCCCCAGAGCTCTTGCTCTTAGACATTGTGCTGCACTACATCAGTATCTATGTAGATTGCCCAAGTGAAAACCAATTAGCTTTTGTTACACATTAATAAACGTAAATTTCATGAACTCAGAAGAATTTAGAAATATCTTAGATATACTTCTGTGGAAACACCCTAGGAAATTTTTTTCTTCACAAAACACACTTTATAAAAACATATTTTGCCTTAATACATAATACTTCATTTGAATTATCTTTCCCAAATAACATGGAATAATTAAACAGGAATGTCTAGATTAATAAACCAGGCCTGAAGCTTATTTGACAATGTAATTACTGACCTTGACAATACCAGAGCTCATTGTTTAAAAAAAAAAAAAGGAATTGTGGTCTAAATTGTTAACCCCACTCCTCCAAAGAAAACTGTCACATTTATATATCTTAAAGTTTTGAAAAGCAAAGCTGTAGAAAATCACCTTTTTGGATTTTTAAATGGCACTCTTTAATGGCATTAAAATAGCTTTGTTTCTAATAAATTTTCAAGGTCCATGTAATTAATTAATAACTCTTATATCCAAAAGTAAACATATCTGTGCACTGTGTTAGATTACATTGAGATTAATAAATCCTTATTAGCAAATTAAATTAATTTCTGTCTGTTAAAGAAACACTGTGGTAACAGATCGGATATTTAAATGAAGAGAGTTATTCAGATGTTTTCTCTGGCTTTCTTGATAACCTTGAAGGAGGTCCCTATGAGAAATCCCATCATACCTCAGAAAATGACTTTTTAGTGATAAAATATGGTGATGAGGGTTATTTAAGGAAGAATAAACTTTTCTGGAATGTTAAACTTTGGATATAAGTAGAGCTCAACTCAATTACTCTTTCAGGACCTATAATACAGCCCAATAAGTGTCATCATTTATTATAAGAACAATTTAAATTTATAATTAGGAGATAAAATGCTTTTCACAAAAGATGTGTTAAAAAATCAGATTTATCTTTCTATAATTGTCTTATGGGAAAGGAATCAAGATGCTGGGAGCTTCAAAATTTGAAAAACATTTTATTTTATATTTTAATGAGCCAAAAATGTTCCTAACTACATTAAGAACCTTTAAATTCATATTATTTATTCACTCTGTAACACGTATTGCTAGGTGCTAGATTTCAAAAGAAAAACTGGCCCAATAGTGGAGTCTCCATCTTTGCAGATGGGTATTTAAACGCCTAATAAATACATGCACATACATTCAATTCGAAATTAGTTATCACAGGGGTTATTAGTTATCCTGGGTCACTATCTATTGGCTATGTTATTTTCTTATAAATTCAGATAAAAACACAGGAGTGATAACTCTAATAACTGCATGGCAATACTGATGAGACTGTCAGCTAAAGAAATGACACCCCTGCTGCTCAGGCCTTTAAATCAGATTTAGGTATGGCAAAAAAAAAAAAAAAAAGACTTGTTTTTTTTGTGGGGGGGGGACAAGAGTCTCACTCTATTTCCCTGAGGAGAGTGCCATGGCATCAGCCTAGCTGAGAGCAACCTCGAACTCCTGGGCTCAAGCAATCCTCTTGTCTCAGCCTCCCAAGTAGTTGGGACTGCAGGCATATGCCACCACCACGCCTGGCTAGTTTTTCTATTTTTAGTAGAGACAGGGTCTCACTCTTGCTCAGGCTAGTCTTGAACTCCTGACCTCAAGCCTTCCTCCCCCATTGGCCTCCCAGAGTGCTAGGATTACAGGCGTGAGCCACCCGCGCCCAGTCAAGACTTGCTTTCTTATTTAACATATATTAATACCTACAAGTTTTACCTGATTTCTTTATCTTGTTGTTTTTATCAAATATTGAGTAGATACAAAGGATTACTTTCTTTGACATAGGATGTAAAGAACAACATAACCAATACCCAGTTTAAAGTATGGAATGCTACTCTTATTTTTGAAGCCCCTTAAGTAAAATTCTCCCCAAGCCCTTCCCCCTAGCCCCCACTGATAATCACTACTGTGAATTTTGCATTATCTTTCCCTTGCTTTTCTTTATATGAGTGGGTGTGTGGGGGTGTGTGTGTGTGTGTGTGTGTGTGTCACACAGATTTTTCCTTTCTATTAAAGTGTCACACATATATAGAAATGTGCACAAATTGTAAGTGTACAATTTAATAAAAGTTCACTGATCAAACTCATGTAACTGGTCCTCATATCAAGAAATGGAGCATTAATACTCTAGAAACTTCTTTTGTGTCTCTTTCTAGCTATCCCCCCGTCAAGAATACCTCTATCCTTGACTTCTAACACCATCTCTATGGTATTTTTCTAAGTTTGTGTTCCCAAGCAATATCCTGTTTAGTTTTATTAGACAATAGCAAACTATTTTCCAAAGTGTTTTTACTAATATATATTTGCCATCAGCAGTGTATGAGTTATGGCTGCTAAGCATTCTGCCTAATACTTGATACCAACAGTCTTTAACATTTTCCTCAGTCTAGTAGGTTTGAAAAGGCATTTCATTGTGGTTTCAATTTTCATTTCCTGATCACTAATATGGCTGAGCATTTTTTCATATTTACTGGTCATGTGTGTTACCTATTTTGGAAAGTACTTGATTAAACCTTCTAATCAGATATTATTATTCATTGTAAATACTGAAGTAATATAAGTGATACATTAAGATAAGCCATACTTAATACAGAAAACACTAGTAGTGTTTTCTAGAAACATAGTAGTTTCATAGAAAAATATTGAGTGCAATTCTTAGAATCACTGTTTAACATGAAATCATTATTACCTGCTCTTTAATGTCCTGTAATTGTTGCTGTAACTTCTGCACATCTGCATTGACATTGGTATTATCCTTGTCCTTCTGTAAGACTGGAATATTCCCACTAGCTATAGTAACAGGTAAAAAATTTTTCAGTTATTACTGTTTTGACATAATGACTTTTTATTTCTAAAATTATTACTGTTTTATTAAAAATACAAAACTGTTATTAGAATCCTTGTCAAAACATTTTTTCACAGTTGGACAACAGATAAAGTAGTGACATTCATGTTATACTCTTTCATTTATAATTTTCAAAAAGAAATGGGTTTGCATGTTAATTTCTAATTACATTGAACTGAGCTACAGCATAATCCACCACAGACTTTCGGGTTTTGCAAGGTTCTACTTGTTTCCTTTGGCAAGCTCACAAATACATTTTATGCTTGTTTTCTCTGCTTTTGTATCATACAAACCCAAAAATGTAGCCAGCAGGGTTTTAGCCAGTTTGGGCAGCAATAATTATCTTAAAGCCTCTTAGATTTTTTTGAGGACACACAAAAAAACTAGCCTCCTTCCTTTATGTCCAAATTTCCTTGTTGTTACTGATCTGAGATGAGGAATTCAAGAAAGGTCACGATCAGTAATCTGCAAAAATGGAGGGATATCTTTTATTTATCCTACTCCCTAGATTCTTGGTCTTTTATTTTTGTTCTCGTTAATCTGTTCCTGGGATTTTTATTCTGCTCTATTTATGATAAAGACAAAAGCCTTGGGCAGAAGCTGCTACACTAACTTTCTTCCTCATCTGTTCATAAAATGTGTTCACAGAACAAAGAAATCAAAGATACCATCTAGTGCAAAGAAATATCTACTGCAAAGACAAAAAAATTTTGAAACAGCTGTACTATTGAAAAAGTTAAAGGTAAATATTTTTCATCTTTCCACTTACTCACTGGGTTACACTTCTGTTTACCTACAGTTACTCTGTCCCAAATAATTACCATAAAATACTTAAATGAAACAGGCAAACATGCTACATGAAGGTTAATACTTTTGTAAACTGAAAAATATTTAGTAATATGATGTCCCCTAAATACACTAAATTTCATCTTAAAAAGAAAGAGCAAATTTTCTTTAAGAACATATATTCTTTATACAATACATAAAGGTTTCTCAAAAGACTAATGTTTAAAGTTCTATAATCATATCACACACTAGAAAAAATATTTCTTTTTTTTTTTTTTTTTGAGACAGTCTTGTTCTGTTGCCCGGGCTAGAGTGCCACGGCATCAGCCTAGCTCACACCAACCTCAAACGCTTAGGCTCAAGCGATCCTTCTGCCTCAGCCTCCCAAGTAGCTGGGACTACAGGCATGCACCACCATGCCCAGCTAATTTTTTGTACATATTTTTAGTTGTCCAGCTAATTTCTTTCTATTTTTAGTAGAGACGGGGGTCTCACTCTTGCTCAGGCTGGTCTCAAACTCCTGACCTCGAGAGAGCCTCCCGCCTCGGCCTTCCAGAGTGCTAGGATTACAGGTGTGAGCCATCACGCCCGGCATAGAAAAAATATTATTTCAGGTGCTTGTAAGGTAAAAAGAGCACCAAAAAACCATACCTGTTCCATACCTCTCTGCATCCAACTTAGGTATCTTAAATTTTATAAGGCAATATAAGAAGAGATGTTCATGCAAGTCCAACAAGAAAGCAAAGAAAGAAAATTCACTTACAGATATCATCAGTGGCATCTTCTGCACTTTTCCCTCCACAGCACATAATGAAAGGTACTCTTCGTTCAACTACTGCCCGACACTGCACACACTTTTTCATCAGGCTAGCACAATCTGGAAAATAGTAACGCATACACTTCTTACAAGAAAGAACATGAATAAGAGTGTTGTCTTTCTCTGCTAATTTTTATGATTTAAACTTCACACAGAAATAAACATTAAACAAGTTATATCAATATACAATTCAAATTCCTTAAGGCAGGGCGTGGTGGCTCACGCCTGTAATCCTAGCTCTCTGAGAGGCCGAGGCGGGCGGATTGTTTGAGCTCAGGAGTTCGAAATCAGCCTGAGCAAGAGCGAGACCCCGTCTCTACTAAAAATAGAAAGAAATTAAT
>NW_012149507.1:8045208-8053213 GCF_000956105.1 Propithecus coquereli | reverse complement strand
AGAAATATCTAGGCACAATCATATTTGTGGATTGTTAATACTACCTTACAAATAAACTTGTTAATTAATTATAAAACAACACACAGTAATTCAACATAGCCTTTCTCATTAACATTTATTACAAAAGTATACTTAATACCTTAGTGCATGCACCAAGTGTCTTTCACTTTTTGGCTCATTTCAAAAAACAGGAAAAATAATGAAAACCCATGGCACGATATCCAGGGATAACTTATGACAAAATGTTAAACTTCAACAAAGCACAAAACCACTGATGTGGACAGTGTGGGGCATATACTCTTAATACTTAGTACACTGTTGGATAGAGAATGGTTATCAAGGCCGACCTCATGCCAAAGCCTAAATAAACATAAATGGGTCTGATGCTTGATTGTGCAAGATGCACTAGGTATGAGCTAATGCTAGTAGAAATCTGGTTCAGAATTTATCTTCAATGTCAGGGCAGATTTCTTCTTAAATTTAAAGGATTAATTTAATTGTCTAAATACATAATACATAATTACAATTATTTAAAATTTTTGTAATTGTTAAATTTAGTTATCATATTATTTCTATAAAATATTTCTTCAGCTCTTCCAAAAGGAATATAATCTCTCTTTCCTCTGACCTAAGAAGGCACTTTAAACTCTTCAAGGTTCCAACATTCTGCTTGACATTACTGTGATGTGTATACTAGACTAACTACTTTCTGTATACTCCTTGGGAAAGGAACATTTTCCATTTCAATTTCATCTTCCCTAGCAAATAAATGTTTAAGAAATGTCTATAAAATGTAGAAAACCATCTACTTCTTAGGATTGTCCTGAAGATAAATGAGGAAATATTCAAAAAGAGATTAAAATATCTGGTACAGAGTTAAAAGTTCAAAAAGAGTTAGACATTGCTCTTGTTACATTTTAAGGCAGAAACCACATAAAAAACTTTGAAAGCTCTTAGGGAAAATATTACATTAAGGCTCTAAAATCTGTATTACCAACTAGCAAGTATAATCATCTTTCAAGTCTCATGTAGGTATCACTTTGGTCAGTGATAGAGGTCAACATACTATCATCTGTGAGCCAAATCTGACCTATAGTCTGTTTTTGTAAATAAGGTTTTATTTGAACATAGTCACGCCCACTCATTTACATATTTTCCATGGTTGGTTTTGTACTACGGTATCAGAGTTGAGTAATTAAAGAGTTAAGTGGTTACTACAGAAACTATGTGGCCTACAAAGCCAAAAATATTTACTATTTGACCTTTTAAGAAAGTCTGTCAACCTCTGGCCTATGAAAACTTAAGGTTACTAAGCCCTTTTTACCTAAGACAGAGAATTCTCCTTCTATGTGCCCTTTTGACAGTTGGTGATAGCCACTTTATCAGTCTTAGGTAAACAGAAACAGTTACTTGGGGCAGAATGCTACAGTAGAAAACCTTGACCCTTTCTTTAGTTGACCAGCTGCCTATCAGAATAAAAAACCACCAAGGCTTAAAGTAGATCTATGCCAATGAGATTAAACGATCATATATCATTTGTATGTTATTCTAGTCAGATAACATATTAAAAGTTAATACCAGGCCAGGCACGATGGCTCATGTCTATAATCCTAGCACTCTGGGAGGCTGAGGCAGGAGGATCACTTGAGGTCAGGAGTTCGAGACCAGCCTGAGCAAGACCGAGACCCCATCTCTATTAAAAATAGAAATAATTAGCCAGGCCTGGTGGCATGCACCTGTAGTCACAGCTACTAAGGAGGCCGAGGCAAGTAATCGCTTGAGCCTAGGAGTTTGAGGTTGCTGTGAGCTATGATGATGCCTCGGCACTCTAGCCCGGGAGACAAAGTGAGATTCTGTCTTAAAAAAAAAAAAAAAAAAGTCAATACTTACTGAGTGAACTATCTAATAACAGGAAACACCATGCTTTACATTGGGCTCATTTAAAAAATGTGTAAGTTGTTAAACTTGTTCAACAAAATGAAAAAAAGCAAAGGGAAGAGAATATTAAACAGTGTATGAACTTGAACAAGGGGAATATAAAAAGCACAGGCCTTCGAGAGAACATGTTTAAGAGAAATTTTAAAACATCTCTTAAATTTTAATAATGTCCTCATAAAGAAAAGATTTCTATAAGCTCTCTTGACATAAAGGCTAATGGAAGGGCAGAATTTATAGCCCCAAATGATTGCTATGGGTTCTTAGTAGCGGGGAAAGTACGCAACAGAGGCAATATTAAGGTGAAGACTAATGAAGATGTGCTAATTTTATATATGAAAAAAGCCTAGACTTAATGTTTCAATATTCATTTTTGGAAATAAATTTCTATTGTGTGTGAAACGAGATCATTTTGGGCTAATATAACTAAAGTCAAAATCCAAGGTGGCAGAACACAGCATATTCAGTCTTCCTTAATGCTCAGCTCATACAGGGAAATAGATGACATTCTAGTACAGAGAAAGAAATGGAAGGTACTAGAGGCCCACCAACTTTTTTGTTTGTAAATTATCCAAAAAGCAAAAATACAAAAACAAAACCTCAAAGATATAACTTTTGTTTTGTTTCCATTTTTATAATAACACTGAGGAAGTTCTGTATAAACTACTTACTTTCACAAGCACACATGTGTCCACAGGGTTGAAAAAGAACAGCTGCTTTCTTGTCAGAGCATACCACACATTCTTCAATCTACATACAGTAAAAGAGGTTACAGCACAGAGTGAACATCTACAAATAAACCTAGTCAGTATAACAGATTTTATATGCAATGTATTTGCTCTATAAGGAAAGAGCACAGAGCACAGAGAAGTTTAATGCTCACTTTCCCCTTGTCCTCTACTCTCCTGGTTACTCATTTTCACATCTTTCCATACCCTAGCATGACAGGCACTATTTCTACGTTAATCTCCCTACATGTCCTAAAGAACAGTATAGAAAAACTCCATTTCCTCTGACGTCAGGGAGACCAGGTTAGACTTCAATTTTTTTCCCCCAAAAACTACTTTTGAGAGGAAATTAAAAAGACATGAATAAATAAAACAGTTAAAAAACTCAAATGACCAAGAGAAGATTGATTTCTAATATTAATAAAAATCTAGCCAGATTGCTAAAGTCCAAGAGGGATTTTTCTGTTTACCCACATTTAAGGAACTCTACCTATTAATAAAAGCACCTTTTTCCAGTACTTGGTCAATTCTCATGCTGCCTGAAGCCCTGAGATTTGAGCTATTCTTTCTCCCTAATCTCTAAAGCCACAAGTCTTCTACAACCTGTGCATAATTTTCCCTCAATTTTACCCCCTCCTCATGTCCACTTAGCCTGAGTTTTGAGCATGTAACTATTAACCTTGGCTCTTGCCCTTGGCTTCACAGCTGTCTTTCACCTGTTCTCCCTGCTTCTAACACACAGTCACATTTAGCTCTCTCATGTCATTTAATATTACTGTCCAAAAATGACAACAACCACTCACCTATAATGTCACCTAAACAACCAAATATTGCACGCTCTCTCTATGGCCTTTCCCAGCTTATACTTCAGTATGTACATAGAATTTGCATAATCGTAACAACAGTGGAAAGCAGTAAAACATGGTTGGTCAAGAACAGTATTTCTGGATTCAAAATCTACCTCCAAAACTAACAAATTATCTAACATTGTTGAGCCACAGTTTTGTTTTTTGTTTGTTTGTTTGTTTGTTTTACTTGAATGTCTAAGAACAATTCTTCACAGGGTGATTAAGAGCAAATCAGATATTATGTATAAAGTTGTGCTGATTTTTTAAATGATTCCCAATGCATTTGTTTGTGCACATGAATTGTTTTCAAAGAAGTTAAAATAATGTAGCAAACTGATCTAACAACCATCTACTTACCCATTCCTCTATTATTAAAAAAAACTTTGTAACCATGACTGTTCTCCTCCTGGATTATCTCCTCAGGTTATACTCCCAGGAGTAGAATTACTAAATCGAGTCACGTTGCGGTAATGGTTTATATACATGTGGTCAGGATAGTCTCCTAGCTTCCAGCAGTGTTTGGAAAGCCCATTTCCTAATTTCCTCGCTAGCATTTTTTTTTAATTTACCTTTACTAATCTGATAGGAATAGTTCATATTAATATGTAATTTTTTATTTCTATTTCTCTAATTGTTAAAGAGACTAAGCTCATTTATTCTCCCACCCTCCAAATACTGTATTTTTTTTTCTTCAATGAAGACATTCATTACTCTTTAACCACTTGGGGTCACTATTTCTTTATAGTCAAAGGCTCTGCAAGCAACCTGGCAAATCTGTCGGGTGGGTGGGTATGTTAATTTTCGTACTTTTCTAAAGGTTTGAAATTTTCATAATTTACAAAACAAATTGCAAGTCGATTAATTCTTGCAATAACTGTATTCAGAAAGTCTGAAAAAGAATGACAGCATATGGTTTCCTCTCTACCTCCCTGTTCCATCAACCCTCCCTTGTAGACATTGTTCTTAATCTTATCTGTGCATCACAACACAGTGAAAAGAACAAGGGTTTAAGAATTTAGAGACCCGTGTTCAAGAACCAGCTGTCAGTGTACTTTCTTTGAGCTTCAGCTTTTATAAGGGCCATTTCATACCTGAGACTCTGCTTTTGACAACCTGGGGTGCTGAACTCTTATTCAGTTTACATCTTTCATAAAGCACCTATAACATCCTATATAGCAAAGTAGCTTTTAAACTAAGTCATAGTTTGCCAACAGATTATAAATTTTAGCAGGTAATTATCATATACATCTTTGTCTTGACTAGAAAACAGGTGCTCAATAAAGGTTTGCTGAAACAGGGCTTAATCTAACAAAAAGTTTCGAGCACAACGGGAGAATACACAGACCAATGTAAAAACGAGAATGGCTTGAATTTTTATTCTCTCATATTCTTTCCCAAACTGTCACTTTATTGTAAGCAGGTACCTAAAGAAAATTATAAATACCAAGTAGACTAATCCACATTAATTTACTAAGCAGGGCTGATACCAATTTTAATACATATGAAATGTCAACACAGAGCCTGGCATACAGTAAGTGCTGTTAGCTCACCCTCCTGACCTTTATAAATTAAGTAACTACACACACAGTAGCACTCCAGTGTCTCCTACCAAAAGTAATTTCCTTGTGCTTTTTCCTATGCCAAAATTTTTACCAAAGATATATTCATCTGGATCATAAAAACCATCCAGGCTTAGAAGGTTGAAAATGTAAGAAGTATTGGCAAGATAAAACCTTTTAAGTCAGTGCCAGCTAATTTATTACGAGAATTAGCACCAGCTCCTTTCTAATTAATGATGGTTAATAAAATGCCAAGAGAAAAATGAAGAGAATAAAAAGGGAATGGAAAAAGAGCATATACTTCATAAGTTTATACTTCAACATATTTCTTGAGTTTAAACTACTCACCTTGAGAAAAACACTTTTACTCAAATCTCACTTTACTTACACACACACACACACACACACAATCAAGTAAGGAAAAACTAAAAAAAAAAAAAAAATCAATTATTGGCCGGGCGCAGTGGCTCACGCCTGTAATCCTAGCCCTCTGGGAGGCCGAGGCAGGCGGATTGTTTGAGCTCAGGAGTTCAAAACCAGCCTGAGCAAGAGCGAGACCTCGTCTCTACTAAAAATAGAAAGAAATTAATCGGACAACTAAAAATATATAGAAAAAATTAACCAGGCATGGTGGTGCATGCCTGTAGTCCCAGCTACTCGGGAGGCTGAGGCAGGAGGATCGCTTGAGCCCAGGAGTTTGAGGTTGCTGTGAGCTAGGCTCACGCCATGGCACTCTAGCCCGGGCAACACAGTGAGACTTTGTCTCAAAAAAAAAAAAAAAAAAAAAATCAATTATTTCAGTAAACCAAAATGAGTAAAATGGTACAGCTATAATAAAGCACTAAGATACATTGGAAAAGAATAAAACCAGAAACCCAGAAAAGAATAATACTTCTCAAACAGCAAAAGGACTCAGGAAGAGATAAAAAGTTCAGACTGGATAAAGAATTTGGTCATTACTAATTACAGGAGGACAAAACTTTATTTGCCTCCAGGTGAGACATGAAGTACATGGCACCGTTTGTACAGTTTTCTTGCCAAAAAATGTTAAGCTGACCCTAACCAAGTCATTATACCAAACTTCCAGTTTATTGGAAACACTGAGAACAGAGAAACAAGTTGAACAACACTATGATAAAACAATCAAACAAATCTAAGATGTGATATTCTACAAAAAAAAAAAAAATAAAATGAACTAGTGTTTTTACAAAAATGAATACAAAACTCAAAAAAAAGTATGATATACAAGTAACTACAATGCAAAGTAGAATTAAATGTACCTATGGTTATAGGGGGCTTTGAAAGCAAAACAATAGATAACTTATTTTTAGCTACTATACTTTAGAAGGAAACACATCAGGGCTAGAAAAAAACATTTCTTAGAGTAATAGTACTATTGAATTCAGATAATAATGAACTTGGCAAATAAATACATTAATAAGACTGTAAACCAGCAATAAATTCAGAAATTCTGAATTGATCTCTTAATAAATGTATAAATTATATATTCCTATATTTAAATCATTGGTTGGAAGAACAAAATTAAACAGACTCATGATGTCATATAATCTTATTTATCATTAATTATAGTCTCAAAAAACTTCATAAAATAATAAAATACTATATTAAAAGCATATTACCTTTGTCCTGGATTGAACTTGTTCTTTACAGATGAGGCATTTCTTGACTCGTGGAGAACATAAAGAACAGGTAGCAATATGTCCACATGGGCCAAAAAGGGTATCTCTTTTCATATCTGAGCACACCATACACTCTTCTAAGGTTTCAGAATCGTTACTAATCATAGAAGGACTTCGAGAACCCACGTGACCACTAATAAAAGAAAATATTTCAAATCAAGTCTACCAAAATATTTCTACTACAAATTAATTAAAATCTTTTAAAATACATCTAGAGTATCATTAGTATACATAAAAATAATTTTAGTTACGTTAAAAAATTAAGCTTTAACATCTGTGTGTGAAACACTGTATACTATATTTTTCTACTTATATACACCTCTGCATCTTTACGTACTTCTAGCCCGATTCAAACTTCAAATTGAAAAAACCATCACCCAGTGGAAAAGAGTGAATCTTTTAACAAAGAAATCAAAAACAGTTATAAAAAAATAATTTAACATAAACAAAATTTAACTCAGAACCTGTTCTATCTGCATAGAATCAGTAGACAAAGAAAGGCATAGGAATAAAACAAAAATCCTAACTAGCAACCATGTTAGGTATCCTAACTAAAGATAGAACTAAAGATAGCATCATCAGAGTCCACAACAGGTAAAGCACTTGGGAAAATATGACACTTTAGCTGCTGTTTTGACATTTCTTTGAGTGTGTCCTTAAGGAACATAAAAAATTCTATTATAGAAAAACAGAATGAATCTATAATTATGTAGCTATAAGCACGGAAATACATACATATGACCAAACTACAGAAAAAAGATACAGTTTCTACCGCAATCTTCAGAAACTCATGAACACACAAACACACACACACAGACGTTCCATCTTATACCCCTGCAGTCCCCCACCCCCAGTCCACAGTCTGTTAGGGACCAGACCACAGAGCTCTGCCCCACTCTCCACCTCCATCAGTGGAAAAATTGGGGGGATACACAGCAAGAGATGAATAGCAACGCTTCATCTGTATTTATAGCCACTCCCCTCCCGCCATTGCTCGCATCACCACCTGAGCTCCTCCTCACCACCCTCCCACCCCACCACCCCACTCTGTGGAAAAACTGTCTTCCATGAAACTGGTCCTTGGTGCCAAAAAGGCTGGGGACTGCTGTTATACTCCATTGTTAAAAGTTATTTGTAGTAATCATAATGCCATGTATCTGTATATTTATAAATGCATTGTCTTTTTCTTTTTTGTATTTTTTTCTGTAATAGAATTTTATCCTCTTTAAGGATAC
>NW_012149507.1:8039887-8044328 GCF_000956105.1 Propithecus coquereli | reverse complement strand
CTAATGACCATTTGCTTATTTGTTAACTATATAACTCCTTTGGTAAAGTGGATATTTAAATTTTTTGCCTATTTTTATAAGGTTATTTGTCCTTTTATTATTAAGTTGTAAAAGTTCTTTATATATATCCGGGATACCAGTACTTTGTCAAATATATGTTAGCAAGAGGAATTTCAAATAACAATAAATGTGAACAGTGTTTGCCAATCGGAACTTATTAAGCATAAAGTACTGCACTTAATAATGTGAGGAACACAACACAAAATAAGAGATATGCTGCCTACAGGAAAACTTTCAAGGAAGGGTCAACACAAAGATACAGAAAGAGCAAAGACAAAGACATTTTCAAGTAGTCAAGTCCTCCATTATGAAACTACATGATGCTTTCTGTATAGAATATTAAGTTTTATGATAATAAATAATACAAACCTGACTTTTTCCTTATGACACTTTGCCAGTGCTTTGCAGAGACTTGGATCAGGACAGAGATCAAGTGGCGATTGACCCTTCTTATTTCGAATGCTAAGGTCAGCGCCATTGGCTGCCAAGAAACAGGCAATTGATGCTGCACTCTTCTTTTCTGCCCCCTGGGTACCAAGTCCCATTATTAACTGAAATCAAATGAAAAGAGTCAATTTTCCCTTTAGGAATCTGCTATCAATTCTTTCCACCGTGTGTGTGTGTGTGTGTGTGTGTGTGTGTGTGTGTGAGTGTGTAGTGAATATTTATGAGTTTCAGTCCTAATATCCCCTCCCCCTTCTCCCCGCTCTCAATTTTCTCTGATATATATTGAGGAGTGACCCATTTTCCAGTTGTAGAAGTGGACCAAAGATGGCCCAAACCAACCAGATATCTATTTCACCTACATGACTAGTTCAGGGAGGGACATATAACCCAAGTCAAGTCAATTTAGGCCAATAAAACTCAAGAGCAGGACTTCAGATTGAGAGATTAAAGAAACAGCAGTCTTTTCTAATCAATTTGGCTCTGGAGCTGCTAGCAATTAACGTGAAATAATGACAGGAGAGACAACTGAGAATACAACCAATACCTAAGAATTGAGCTAAGAAATGGGGAATGAGACAAATCAGGTTCTGATAATAACACCTGAGGTACTGATTCCAACATTGTATCCAAAAATAGTCACAATAATTGTTCACATTTATTTCCTAAAATGGACCAGGCATTATTTTTTCTTCTTTTTTAATGCAATTCCCCCGTCTCATAGAACCAAGTATTACTTTAAGCACTTTCCACGATCTTTACAATAACCTCATGAAGGTAGATACTCCCCTCCCCCCATTTTAAAATGAGACATAAGGAAATGTGAAGGGCTTAGAATAAAATAATCAAACAACTTTGAAAAAAACAATAAGATAACTGGAGGACTTACACTACCTGACTTTAACAATTATTATACAACTACAGTAATTAAGAAAGTGGGGCTAGTATCACATCGCTAAAAACAAAGACTAATAGAACAGAATACAGGATCCAGAAAGAGACTTTCACATATATGGTTAACTGATTTTGGATAAAGGTACACAGGCAATTCAGTAGAAAAAGACAGTCTTTTCAACAATTGGTGCCAGAACAACTGGATATTCACAAGTAAGAGAATGAACTTGGATCCATATATCATACTATATATAAAAATTAACTCGAAATGAATCATAGACCTAAATGTAACAGCTAAAATTTTACAAACTTCTAGTACAAAACATAACAGAGAAAACCTTAGTGACCTTGAGTTTCGCAAAGATTTCTCAGATAGAACACAAAAAACACAAATGATGAAAGAAAAAATTAATAAAATTTTTCTTCCAAAAACACTGTTAAAAGAATGAAGACAAGCCACAGAGAGAAAATATGTACATATCACATATCTGATAAAGAATTTATATTCAGATTATATAAACTCTCAAATCCCAATAGTAAGAAAACAAAACACTCAGCAAAATAATGAACAAAAGATTTGAGCAGACACTTCATTGAATATATGTGGTGACAAGAAAATAAAAAGACAGTATCGGTAATCATTAGGGATATGCAAATTGAAACCACAAGATACCACTACCTATTTGAATGGCTGAATTTAAAAAGAACTGAAAATTTTAAAATGTTGAGCAATATAGTTAGTATTGACTTAGTATTTAGTTCATAAACTAAATTTCTAAGTATGTAGCTCTGATAAAATATTTTACCTGATACAGATTAGATTAGCAGCACATATAAGATCTTGCATTAAAAAATGCTTCCACTAGTACTCAATGAAAGATTATCTTTACTCACTGTGTTTTTGGATGGCTCCCAAGCAGCATCCACCTTCCCTACATCTTGCATATCTTGCAGCTGACGCAGCTGAGACAAAGTGTGATGCCTCAGAGCTTCATGCAAAGGAGTATCCCCATCCTTATCCTGAATATCTAATTTGGCACCTGCACGGACGAGAAGCTAAAAGAGAAAAACATTTCATTTTGGCAAAGTATCCACATCCATAAGTAACTAAACATATGTAAAGCAACAGTGAGAGCACCCTGGCCCTACAGGAGATACCATTAAAGCTAATGATTTTTATGTCTTTGCTTTCTAATATTCTCCACCCCTGTGGCTCCTTACAAAGAAAACAGAAATCAGAATCAGTATGTTGCTTAATTCACCTACTCTAAGATGATGGGAACTGGGGCAAATTTAGACTTCTTTTCTCCTTTTAATTTTAGAAACTTGACTTGAGATATTTTAAGCACTTCCACCAGGACCAAATCATAATGCTCTAAATTCTTCTATTATTTAAACAAACAAGCAAAGTTATTGATTATGTTCTCTTTTGGTCAATTTTCTCCAAATGTATGGTTAAGAGGAAAATGATGGAGGATAAATGAAGAATTTTGAGCAAGAGGAATTTCAAATAACAATAAATGTGAACAGTGTTTGCCAATCTACAACTTCTTAGATAAAATGCATAATAGACATATTTCAATAGATTACTTAAGCAGTAAAAATAAGTTTAAGACTTTGGTTGTGGTGCTTTAACAATTTTCCTAATCCTTCCTACAAATACCAGCAAAGAACTTTAGAAAAGCTCTTTATAACCATCTATAGAAACCAATCTCAATCTTTTCTCTGTCTTGGCAAATTGCATTTTTCCCCGCTCTGTCCCAAAAAGGTTACATAAAATGTCACTCTAGGCTAGTATTTCTCAAATTTAGACATCCATCAGAATTACCTGGAGGGCTTGTTAAACCAGGGATTGCTGGTTCCCACCCCAACAGGTTCTGATTTGGTTGGTCTGAGGTGGGGTCCAAGAATGAATTTTTTACCAAGTTCCCAGGTGCCATTGGTTCAGCCTCCAAACTTTAAGAATCACTGCTCAATATGCAAAATATGCAAAATATGCATATTTTTGTTTGAGTAACCAGATTAGTAAACTAAAAAAATATATTTCAGGTTTTTTGGAATTTGCAGCAGCAAATGTGCAGTCAAAGCTTTCAATTTGTAGTTTACTCTCAATTATATAAATTAAGAAGGAATATACTTTTTAAGACAAATTCATGCTACTTTGAAATTTTCTCATTTAATATTGAGAATTCACAAATCTAGCAACAAAATTATAAAGACTCTGAATATCAGAATTTAAAGATTTTTGCTATTAGATATTAAAACTCTTTACCTAACTCATGCAAAATATTAGCCTAAAATCGTAAGTTGTACATTTAACTATGGCTTTTGAGAAATCTAACACTGTATCATTTCAGTCTGCAAGAGATTCTAAAAAACTGTCTGGTTAAAATAACTGTAAGCTAAAATTTATGTTAATAAATACTTTACCCTAACAATTTGGGTGTGTTGTCGTTCAACAGCAAGGTGTAGGGCAGTTTGTTGGTTCACGTTCTGGATATCTAGGTTTGCATTACCCTGGAAAAAAAAAACAAATTTTAAATGGTTAAAATTTGACAATAGTGAAGAATGCTAAAACTGTAACTATTCATAAGGAAAAATTAACACTGAACACTGTTATCACTTTCTTTTCCTTCAGCTGCTGTGACACGATTCTTATAAGGTAATAGTTGCTGCTAAAGTAAGAAAAATGGACAGGGCAGTAAACTTTCTGAAGTAGAATAGCACATTTTAAAAAAATTATTTTTATTATGGTGATTCCATCTAAGAATAGTTAAAGGACAAAGCACACAATCGAGTTCAAACACACCTCCCATTCAATTTCCACTATATAGCAATGGAGATAGTAGACTCCTTTGAGCTGTAAATATTTCCTAAGAAGTTGTATTAATGGCCAGGCTGCTGTGGCTCACACTGTAATCCTAGCACTCTGGGAGGCCGACTCAGGAGGGAGGATCACTCAAGCTCAGAAGTTTGAGACCAGCCTGAGCACGAGTAAGACCCTGTCTTCTACTAAAAATAGAAATATCAGCTGGGCGTTGTG
>NW_012149507.1:8034905-8037467 GCF_000956105.1 Propithecus coquereli | reverse complement strand
AAGAGCGAGACCCCGTCTCTACTAAAAATAGAAAGAAATTAATCGGACAACTAAAAATATATTGAAAAAATTAGCTGGGCATGTGGCGCATGCCTGTAGTCCCAGCTACTCGGGAGGCTGAGGCAGAAGGATTGCTTGAGCCCACGAGTCTGAGGTTGCTGTGAGCTAGGCTGACGCCATGGCACTCACTCTAGCCCAGGCAACAAAAGCGAGACTCTGTCTCAGGAAAAAAAAAAAAATGAATATAATATGTAGTTTAATTTTTGATCTATTTCTTTAAATTTCTGTAGTTTTGGGAGTGTATATCTTATAATCCAGTACGTAATTACATATAATGTACTATTTGCTAAAGGCTGAGGCAGGAGGATCATTTGATCCCAGGAGTTTGAAGTTGCAGTGAGCTACAATGACACCACTGCACTTCACCCAGGGCAACAGAGTAAAACTGTCTCAAAAAAACAAAAATTATATTAATGAGTCTTCATATTGGATTTAGATTTATTTTAATAACCTGAGAAATTCACTTCCACTTGCTATATATTTGAGCTCTTTCTCATTCAGTGAAAAGAAACTTTGCTTGAGGTCAGAAGAAGGCAATGCTTAATTAGTACATAAAAATATTTATTAAAGAAATCAGAAAGTCCTACCCAGTGTCCCAGGATAGCCGAAGGACTCTATGAGAATAACTGATGCCAAATGGGGACAGGGACTGAGGAGCAAAACAAGTGCACTTGAAGTTAGAGGACCTATGTTCAAGCTCTTTCATTTATAAGCTACATGAACTTAAGCAAGCATTATACATGCCTATTTCCCCAGCTCCAAAATGGTGACAGTACAACCTACTTCACGGGGCTAAGGTTAGGATTAAGAAAAATAACATGTAAAACTGCCTAGCAGAATGTCTGGCATAATTACAAACAAAAATGAAGTTAAGAAAAAAGCTAAAGATTTGAAAGATAACTTTTATTATTTTGCTTAGTTCTTAAAACCATTCACGCCCCCTGAATACAACTCTGATACCCATCTGTGCCCTTGCTTGGGGTATCAGGTAGAGCTAAAACTACAGTAATGCTATGCTGTATTCTGCAAGATGGGAGTTTCTGGTTTGTTTTTATTATTTATGTTTCTTTGAATGTGGTCGTGAAGTACCTGATCTCAGCTAATTTTTTTTATCATGTCTGTTCTCATATAAATATGAACAGTGGGGGATTTTCTTTTTAAGTTTCCTGAGCTTTTCTATCATTTAGAATTTGCTAAGTATTATTCATTGTATGGGTATACCACAATTTGTTTATCCAGGCACTAGTTGATGAACTAGTTGGCTTGCTTCCAGTGTCAGGCTATTATAAGTAAAGCTACTACGCACATTTAATACCCATATTTGCACAGAAACTGAAGTTCTGAAGTGTCTGAAGTTCTCAGGTACATACCTAGAAGTGGGACGGCTGGGTCACACAGTGAATACATGTCTAACTTTGTAAGAAACCACCAAAATTGATTTTCGAAGTACCTGCTTTAAAAAACACCAGCAATGTATATGAATTCTAATTGTTCTACATCCTAACCAATAATTGGTTTTGTCTTATTTTAGCCATTCTACTAGGTGGTTGGTAGTATCTCATTGTGGTTGTAATGTCTGTTTCCCTAATGACCATTTGCTTATTTGTTAACTATATAACTCCTTTGGTAAAGTGGATATTTAAATTTTTTGCCTATTTTTATAAGGTTATTTGTCCTTTCATTATTAAGTTGTAAAAGTTCTTTATATATATCCGGGATACCAGTACTTTGTCAAATATATGTTTTCCCTAGTGTGGCTTTCCAATTCATTTTCTTAAATATGTCTTTTAATGAATAGAAGTTTAATTTTTTATGAAGTCCAATTTATTAGGTTTTTGTTCTTTTATAATTATGACTTTCTGTCTCCTAAAAATCTTTTGTACCTCTAAGTCAGATAATACACTTCTATGTTTTTTGGTCCTTTTTTTTTCTGTTTTTTCCCCCCTCTACAGCATTATGGTTTAAGCTTTTATGTTCAGATCTATGACTCATTTAATTTTTATATAAGGTGTGATGTAAAAGGTCAAGGTTTTTCGTTTTGGAGGTTTGGGTTTTTTTTTTTCTTTTTTTGGGTGGTGTATGGATATTTATTTGTGCTAGTCCTATTTTTGAGAAACTATACTTCCCCACAGTAGATTATTTTGGCACCTCTTATCAAAAATTACTTGGCCATACATATGTGGTTCTACTTCTATATTCTCTATTCTTTTGATCTGTATGATCAATACGTAGAAAATAGTAAGCAATCTACAAAAAAGCTACTAGAATAAATAAGTTTAATCAAGGTCATAGGATACATGGGCAATATACAAAAAACAATTGTATTTATATATACTAGCAATACACAATTGGAAATTGGAAACAGAAAAACAATACAATTTATAATAGCATCCCAAAAAAGCTACTTAAGAATGAATATAGGCCGGGCGCGGTGGCTCATGCCTGTAATCCTAGCACTCTGGGAGGCCGAGGCGGGCGGATTGTTTGAGCTCAGGAGTTCGA
>NW_012149507.1:8017824-8031933 GCF_000956105.1 Propithecus coquereli | reverse complement strand
AAGATGCAGAATAAGAATGTATATAAATGCAACTATAAACTTCTGAAATAATGAGCCTAAGGCCTAACATGACTCAATATGTTTATCGGCAGTGGTCTATTTGAATCCCACATAGAAAGTTCAAGAAGTCTGAGAATAGGTTTTGAAGGATCCAAGAACCTCTAAAATTGTACTCAAATTGGGAAATTTACTTTTATCAGACTTTTAAACAGGTTTATGACCTCAAGTATATTGAGAATCACAGCTTAAAGACCCCATTCAGTAGTTGTTACTGAGTTACAATCACTGTTTGAGGATGACAGAATTCTTTGCAAACTATGGAAAGCTATGCAGAAATGCATGTCAAAATCTTTACCTACAATTTTGGGTAAGTCTACAAACCCCTAAATCTCATCCATGGACCTCCCACAAGACTAAGGTTTTCTGCTTTAGTTTGTTTTAAGTTCTTTTTTTTTTTAATTTTTAGAGTCAGGGTCTTGCTATGTTGCCCAGGATGGTCCCAAACTCTTGGGTTCAAAAGATCATCCTGACTCAGCCTTAAGTGTAGCAGGGACTACAGGCAAGCACTATCACACCTCGCTTTCAGACATTATTAAGGATTCTAATCCTCTTCATTCAGTGGATTGAAATAAAATACTAGGTATTATGTAGACTGTGACTCAGATTCTTAATGGGGAAATGTATTGGTATCACATTATACTACTGAATGTCTGGATAACAATGATGCCAATACCATATGTTGTTTATTACCCTACACATTTGACCATGCAAGAAACAGAATTTACAAGAGTTTTACAGTTCTTTTGAAAGTTTAAAAGATACAAATATTCAACCATGTGAAAAAAAGTTTTATTAAAAATAAAATGTAAAAAGAGGAAAAAAAAAAAGAAAAAAATGTAATATTTAAAAATAATAGTGTAAGTACTTGTTATTGATTTAAACAAAAACTGTGACACAACTATGTTGAGAGGACAGGTAGTAATAGAGCATGTTAGTTTTAAATCTTCACTTTCCATAACATGAAATCACTAGATAATGTCCCATAATTGATAAATTAAGAAATTGCAGGATAAGCTATAAGTTATTGGTGGGGGGAGACAAGGGGTAAGGAGGGAGGAAGCAAAAGACAGTTATCTTTCATTACAAGCTTTGTAGTAGTATCTGACTTAACTACATATATTAGTTTGATTAAAAATATTTTTTAAATCAAAACACTAAAATAATATTTGGGCTTACTGCATTAAAATCTTCTTAATTTGCACCTTATTCCTTTTAGCCAAGATATACCAATGTAATAATAAGTTCTAAATAATATGATGCGGTTCATGCTAACTTTATCAAGTTGCTTTAAAAAAAAAAATTTATTTATTTATTTAGAGACAGAGTCTCGCTCTGTCACCCTGGCTAGAGTGCACTGGCATCATCACAGCTCACTGCAACCTAAAACTCCTCGGCTCAAGTGATTCTTCTGCCTCAGCCTCCCAAGTAGCTGGGACTATCAGCGAATGCCACTACACCTGGCTAAGTTTTTCTACTTTTTGTAGAAACAGGGTCTTGCTCTTGCTCAGGCTGGTCTCCAACTCATGGCCTCAAGCAATAATCTCACCTCGGCCTCACAGAGTGCTAGGATTACAGGCGTGAGCCACCGAGCCTGGCCTAAATTTTATTTTTTCAGAGACAAGGTCTCTGTTGCTCAGACTGGAGTACAGTGGCACAATCATAGCTAACTGTAACCACCAACACCCAGGATCAAGCAATCCTCTTGCCTCAGCCTCCTGAGTACTTGGGACTACACCAGGCTAATTTTTTAATTTTTTGTAGAGACAGGGTCTCGCTATGTTGCCCAGGCTCATCTTGAACTCTTGGCTTTAAGCGATCATCCTACCTTGGCTTCCCGAAGTGCTGGGATTACAGGTGTTAGCCACCACACCTGGTCCATCAAGCTATTTTTAAAGTCAGATTAACTGAAGAGATATTCCTAAGAAGCTGGTTTATGGAATCACATGTCCCCCTGTCTTCCACTCCAGTGTCAGAAGTACATTCCCACATTACACTGCCAATAGCTCAAAGAAAGGAAAGGGAAAAGGGAGCAATTCTTCTTCTGGGTATAAGCTGTCTGCTGAGATGGAGCCATCATTTACTTGATCTTCTGGTCTTGCATTTCATAAGTGAACAGGCTAGGGAAAGCTGAAGTCCCTCAGAAAGAAGAGCCAATGGCTCAGAAAGTTATTAAGGCACTTAAACAGAAATAGAGGCATATTACTGAAAGTCTGTTGCCTCTCTGCTCTGTCCTTACTTTGTGTCTTTCTGCTTTTTCCTCTCTCAGTAGGATACATGTAACTGAACTGTCCGAACAAGGGAAAGATAGTAATTCTAGGCTACGGGTGGAAGTGACAAAAATTATTTTAGTCCCTTTTAAATCACCTTCTACAAAGTAAATCAAATCCTAATATTAAAGTGCAGTTCAGATTTTCAAGGAACTTGTTTTCATTTCAGAATAAATCTATTCTTTTAATTAACCCTACTTAATGTTGCAAATTATACTATAAAATAATTGTAATTAAAATACCATCTTTGTTCCTCTCGTAATACTGAGAGAATAATATACCATAAAAATTAAAATTTAAAAAAGCATGGCATTATTTAATCCAAATGCCTCATTTTAAACTGATTAAGTAAATTATTACAATACTAGCAAGGTATTTTAAATAAAATGGCAATTTCCGACTTTCCATAGAAACAGTGCTAAATTCAAAAATGAGGAGAATACATCAGACAACAGTTAAGTAAGTAAATAAAACATACAGGAAACAACTAGAGAAAAAGATTTGTAGAAGAGGAAATTCAGAAGTGCAGCTGGGCTAAAATTTTAATCAACGGTATAAAATTACAACTAAAAGATGAAAATTATGTATCTTTGTCTGGAAAATAGTAATTAGTTTAAAAAGAGAGAAATGGCTTATGTGAAGACTACAAGAAAATGTATTTGTCAGAGTATCCTCAGAATTACCCACAGAGAAAGTCTCCTGAGAGGCAACCACGGTTTTCTAACTTGCCCTCCAGTAGAATGCTTTCACCATTATCAGTACATCATTACATGGAAAATTATCACCGGTTAATGACACTGTTGGTTAAGATTATCCAACCAATTGTCTTGCTCACCAATCAATTTCCATTTGTAATTTAGCTTTCCATAGATTTGTTTTCTCCCCCAGCAAGGGAAAAAAAATTAACAGATCAGCTGTTTTGAGAACTGTAACTCACTTAGCAATATTTCTTTCTGTAAACACTAATTTAGCATTTTGACTTACACATCAATCTCTTACAAGTTTAATTAATGTTAGTCATTCCAAGTCCAATTCCAAGTCCAATCACCTATAAAGCTGATGCCCAAATCTGGACCCTGTGAACCCGAACTATGCATTCCCACCCATAACATCTCTAATACCATATCTAATACCAAAATTTCTATAAATATCTCTTATAAAAATACCATAAGGCTGCTGTAAGAATTAAATGAGATAATGTAAAAATGTTTTAGTACAGGGTCTGAAAACTTATCAATGTACTATTATGACAACTCTAACAATGTACTATAACCAACATAGTACAAATCCTTCCTTTCCCTTCTCTTTCCCACGCTCCTCCTGTATTCTTGATCTTGGGTACCCTTATTAACATTTAATCAGCCATCCTACTCAGAAACCGAGAATCATTCTAGACTCTTTCCAGCCTTCTTATTCCCACATTCAATTTGTCCTCTTGATTCTCCCTTTTGAAACTCCAACTATTCTCCATGGCCAACTGTCGAATAGCCAGGAGTGAGTGGATTAATTTTTGTGGTTGTTGCTTTTAAACAAACTTGTTATTTTAGAACAATTTTAGATTTACAGAAAATTGCAAAGATAATACAGAGTTCCCATATACCTCACAACCCCCGCCTTTTCTTTTTTTTGAGACAGGGTCTCACTCAATTGCCCAGGATAAGAGTGTAGTGGCATCATCACAGCTCACTGCAACCTCAGATGCCTGGCTCAGGCAATCCTCCTGTCTCAACCTCCCACGTAGCTAGGAATACAGGAGCATGCCACCATGCCCAGCTAATTTTTGTATTTTTATAGAGATGGGGTCTCACTCTGTTGCCCAGGCTGGTCTCAAACTCCTGGCCTCAAGCGATCCTCCCTCTTTGGCCTCTCAAAGTGCTAAAGGTACAGGCATAAGCTACCATGCCCAGCCCCCTACATCCCTATTATTAACAGTTTATATTAGCATGGGATATTTGTTATCATTGATAAACCAACACTGACACATTATTATTAACTAAAGTTCACATTTCACTGAGATTTCCTTAGTTTTATTCAATGTTCTTTCTCTGCTCCAGAATACCACATTACATTTAGTTGTCATGTCTCCTTAGGCTCCCTTTGGCTGTGACAGTTTCCTAGACTTTCCTTGTTTTTGATGAGATGGACAGTTTTGAGGAATACCAATTGGGTATTTTGTAGGATGCTCCTCAGCTGGAATTTGTCTGATGTTTTTCTCATAAAAGTGCCATTTCACCACATCATACCTAGAGCATAAACCTATCAACATGTCCTATCACTTCAGATGTTAATCACCTCGCTGAATGAGTATTTGTCAGGTTTACTCTGCTGAAAAGTTATCCTTTTTTCCCCCTATTTCTAAACTATGCTCTTTGGAAGGCAGTCACTACGCACAGCCCACGTTTAAGGAATGGGAAGTATTTACACAAATTATTTGGAATTCTCCTAACTGGAGATGTGGAGTGGATTAGTTTTAACAGAGACCTGTAACCCTCTCATTTTAATTAGAAATTGCCAGTCCCCTCAAAAAAATAAAAACAAATAACACAAGGCCTCAAGAAAAGAGGCCATCTTTGGGCCTAGCCTGCAAGGTGAGCTAAGGGGAAGTTAAGCACAACAGTCCCAAGTCCCTCACCCTCAAGTCAACAGCAGCAGCCCAGAGCAGCCTATCTCATTTCTTTCCACAGAGCAGGCCACCTTAGGAACACAAAATACAACCACAAAGGCCAGCTGCAGGCTGTTCCCTTCAGCACTTTAGTTAATTAAGCAGACTGTTAGGCTGCAACTGCAAGCACTGAGGTTCACAAAGTTACTGGGATTAAGGGTGGCTCAATAAATCAATAATTTTATCAAGGCAATAGTTTCATCTATGGAGCATAGTATATGAGATATTTGGAGATAGCTTCTCTAATGCTCAAACACTCTTCTTTATTTCTCAATCTGGTTGTTTTCCAAAAGGTTAAGGACATGGATGTTTTAAAGATAAGATCTTACTACCAGTTAAGCAGGCATTTGTGAATAGTGCCAAAGAAGCATTAAGTTCCAGAACAACTAATAATGGTGCCTAGCATAATCCCTGGCACATGACAGTACTCAAACGTTTGCTGAATGATGAACAAATGAGTTCTAAGAAGTAGAGGGGACAAGCAGCTGTCTACTTTGGTATGTAGTACTCAAACGGCACTGGGTCAATATTTAGGGCCTGCCATGCTTTGCAATCTTTCTTAAGAGGCAGGCAACATTTTCCCAAACAAACCCTAGTAGCTAAACTGTTGAAGACCTTACACACTATTATTACCTAATCTAAAAAGACATTAGAATAGCACTCTAACACATATTAGGTGTTCAATAAATGCTTGCTAAATCAATGAACAATCAATCTCTCAAATAATAGGTAAAGCAGACTGGTCAGCACTCATAAAGGAACTTGTTAAGAAAGTTGATCAATCGCAAGTAGAAGTTCTTTTGGGCATGCTAAAAGCAGGTTACTATACAACTGGAACACATTTTGTTCAAAAAGATATATAATATTTTGTATACCTAGTACATGGAGCTCAAAGTTTTATTGAATGAAAAGAAGAAATAATCAAATGAACAACCATCTTTCTGAACATACTGAGGCAAAGGCATTAGCAACATGTATTTTTGGTGTACTGTTGAGCTCCAAGAGTAGTAATTCCCTAACTCATCTCATTATTATTATACAAACCAGAGCAGCAGCATGGCATTGTGGAAAAGAGCTCCTTTCAAGTCAAATTATCTGAGTTCAAATTCTAGCTCTAGCCAGAATGGTTAGTGACTTGAGCAGATTACTTAGCTTCTTCTATGCCTCAGTTTCCCCATCTGCAAAATGTGAGAAGAATCACAAATCTTACCTCAGAGTTGTTACGAAAATTAAATAAGTTAATATTTATAAAGGGTTTAGAAGAATGCCAACCACATACATATAAGTGTCTGCTAAAAAATAAATACTTTCACTGCTACAAAATGGTTAACAAAAATGGGCTAATTTAGAAAACTGAAAATTAACCTATTTTGTATTCTGAGACATGTCATCTTCTCACAATATGTGTAAAATTCTTTCATTACCTAGGAAAGCTGGCTCTTTAAAATTGCCAAATATCTAGCCATTAAAAATAATTAAACTGCTATAATATTAAATACTAAAGACAAAAAGAATGTCAAGGATAAACTTCCCCTGTGGAAGAACGAACTTACAAAACTGACAATGGTTTTTCTTGAATCAATATTTAACAGGATATAGTTGAATTATGAATAAGGTATAGTTGGTTTCTCTTGGGCATTTTTAGGTTGGTGAGATCTTAAACTGTATCTCCACAGGTTTGCTGGATTTGATGTTTTAATATTTTTCCCCCTTGGTTAGAAAAATAAATTTCAATATCAAAATGTATTGGGAATATGCTATTAAAATTTAGAACAAAAGTGTTTTTACTGAGACATACACTCTGTAGCAAAATTACAGACATGTCAATCACTATTTCAGTCTGTGGTAAAGTGTGCGATGATCATACCTAAAGGTTATTTCAGAACATTAGAGAGAGCGAGCCAGGGCAATATAGAAGGGAAGAAAAAAGACTGTGCATTTGAATATAAAGTAAAATTTAATTCATAATAAAATGCACTTTAATACTTCCTACATGTGTAGTTTCAATAGAAAAGCACATAATTACTCAAAAGCATACTGGACCCTGTTTATCACCTAAACACTATAAAAAATTAAAACTGACACTGAATTAAAAGTTTTAAGTAGCATTTCCAGGATGTCATTTACATACTACTCTCTTCTTCCTCAATGATCTTTCTCCACCATCAATATATAGGTTCTACTTACCATTTCTATATATTTTCCATTCAAATACTACTCAATGAATTTAAAAAGCATGTAAGGTCCCAACTAGCTCTGAAGATAACCCTACAAAACCCCTTCAGGCCTTCAGTACCATCCATAAGATTTTTTACCAACAAAAAACATCAACTTATAAGTTGTATTTTGGCAGTAGAGGTACTTTACTTGTTCGATATCTGTCTAAAGATTGTCTTGCTACTAGCCAGGGTAATTTTTTTCCTCTTTCCTTTTCTCTCTGCAGTGCTTCTAAGTATAGTGACAGCACATCAGGCCTCCCTAGTCTCAGCGCAAGCTCAGTGAAAATCTGGGAAATGTAAGTGGAAACATGAGAGAGCGCTTTATTTGGCAGTGCTTAACAAAAAAAAAAAAAAAGGGCAGGACAAATGGCAAAGCAGTGTTTGGACCGCAGGATGAACAATCAATAGGCAGAAAGCAAGATTGAGGCTTCCTCAGCTTTGGGATCGACAATCGACAGCTGAGAGACTATTTTTTGCTATGGTTGACTAAATATGGTCAGGGAAGAGAGAGGCACAAGAGAGCCTGTTTGCCTGGGAGTGCATGTTTCAAATGCTTAGCCGCCTATAAAGCTGTAACAGTTTAGCCTGTGGTCACTGAGGGAAGAATATAAGTTAGCTTCTGTAGTGACCATGTGGAACTCCTGACCTCGCTTGCAGACTTGACCTCTGGATATGACAAGGTAGCTTCACCATTTAATCCTGGAAACTAAAAACCAAAAAAATCTCAAAGCAAGAAAGATGCAGAGTATTTTCTGAGAAGTCAGAAGAACCCAGTGTATTCTGGTGGGCAAAGAAAAGCAGGTTGAATGTTTACAGTTACTGGCGGGGAGTAAAGTGTTTTGGGTTTCGTTTTTTTGTCTTTTTTAGATTATAAAATTAACTTACTCTGCAACCCCCCCCCCTTCTGAAGCATTTCATGTGGCAATTTTCTTGGCTGTTGTAGCAACCTTCCTTAGTTGCTTAACTTTTCTTAACGTATCTGTGCAATACTGGTATATATGACACTACAAATAAAATGGCCAACACTGATTCAATTTTATTGTAGGGTTGTTTTTTTTTTTAAGGAAAAGGGGAGGGAGAGGGAAAAGTAATAAGCTTATTTGTTTTCTGTTTGCTCCGTTTGTTTTTCAAATTTATCTTAAAAGGTGAGGTTCTGTGTTCACTGATACATCCCCCCTTACTTCAGTGGCTCAAGAAAGAAGTGCTGAATCAGCAAATAGAATGAGCGAACAATCAAGATGAGATGGCTGCTGCTGATGTGATTCTCTAGGTCATTACCTTCCTTCCTGCTGCAAATGCTGCATAACACTAAGCTTACAGGTAACAGAGCACCACCCGGCCTGTACTTTTAAGGATGCTTATGACTTTCTGCATGTTTGCCTATTATTGACTCAATATATGTTCTTACTGTTAAATTCTATCTAGACATAGCCTGATTTCACAATTCAAGTTGAGAGCTTATGTAGTATAAAAAGGAATGCTGTTCAAATATAGCAGATAACTCTTGATCTCAAAAATGTAAAAATATATTACTACGATTTACATTATTAATAGATTTAATCGTTATTGTTTCAGATTAAATGATGATTTTTGCATCCTCGATAAATCACATCCTCCTCCCAAAGTATGCTACCTTTTAAAAGCGGTTAACTGTCTACTTAAAGGTTTAGTCAATCAAGAAACTTGGCAGATCATTAAATACTTTTTAATGCTTACTATTAATTGGCCACAAAAATAAACCAGAATGTGCATAGTGTAATTAATTCTAATGCTGCATTGCTGAAACTGCTGTAGTACTGGTCTATCTACTGCTACATTCTGATTTGCTCTCTATGAGCTGCACTAGCTTTTTGTGACAGGCTGCAGAAATCCTACTGTCCCTGCCCTTTTTTTTCCTTTGCCAAATCTGAAAATTTCTTGTAGTTTTCTTTTAAATTAACCTTTTAATACCATAATAATTCAAGGCTACTCACCAACTATAATTTCTTTTCATGCTAAATGATCAAGCTAAAACCCAGGTGCTCATAGGCTAAAACCTTTAAGTTCTTATAAGTGATACTTTTAAAAAGTTGACTTTTCTGGTAGTTATTCTTTATACTAAAAAGATTAATAAAATCAAAACAAATAACTTACCAAAATTAAGTATTTCTACATCTATCTGAATTTGTATTCAACCTAAACAGAAGCAGCAAAGTGCAAGATTCAAGTAAGGAACTAATAAACACAAAGAAACAACAAATAAATTCTCAAATGATCATGAGTTCTTATCTGTGACCTTATTTAAAACTAATAAAAATTCATCATCTTTAAAAATTCACTTCACTCACACTCATCCTGGTTTTTCTCCTTGTCTCAACTTTAGAGTCAGTATCAGAAGTATTATTTGGTTAATTAGTGAAGTTTTGAGTAAGATATCTAGTTTGTAAAAAGAATTTGAACGATTAATTATATCTACTTCTAGGATCTAGAAGCAAGCTATAAAAAAGAAGAAATTTGCTCTGTAAACAATGAAGAAACACTCGGCTGATTTCACCAGTTTCTGAAATACACTGTTAAACTCCACTGATTCTACGAATCTCTTGCAAAAAGAACCAAACCTGGACAAAGCTCATCAGATAACTGGTCAAAGGTTTAGAAATATCTATGTCCACCAAGAACAAGGAACCATAAATGGCAATAATGCCATGTTTCAGGTAAACTTGTTATAAAGTGTAGTCAGTGATAAAATAGTCTCTGCAAATGATCTACTATTGCTCTACATTAGTAAGCTGAATGTTTTACTAACAAATGGGAAAATAAAATATTTCATGTTTTTACAGCTAATAATTTAGTAATACCTACTCAGAGTACATACTTCTTTATGTACCCATATGAACATACAATGCTATGGAATGTAAAGAAGTATGTATTTTTGGTAGGCAATAAACCTCCAAGAGAGAACTAAACTACAGCTAAAAGAAGCCCTTGCTTCTTTCTACATGAATGACCTTCACACGGTAAATTAACCTAGTAACAAATAGATGACCTTTGGCAATATTAACACCCAAAAAATGTACCTACTACTTATAGATGGAAATTAAATATCCCTAAGGTTTTTATTTTGTTACGGAAAAGAAGTTCTACAGAAGGAGATTTCAAATTATCCTGCAACTCCTTTTAAATCACTTAAGTTTAAAACACACTACACTTACTTTTTAAATTAAGCACTCTTACTACATGATGAAAATTTGAGTACAAAAGGGAAAATAGTATTATGGCTCAAAAGAATAAGGGATACATATAACCTATTTTATGTCTCCACAATTTGATCTTAAGTAAATCATATTAGTTGAGCTGACTGATTTCTTAAGAAAAATCAAACAAAAGCTAATAACTTCATTCACATAACTATTTTCATATTTTGATAGATTTATAATCCATTAATATTAGAGGCATTTCTGAATCAAAAGTTTTGTTGTTTCAGGTTTTCTTTTTCTGACAGCTACAGACATAGTCAGAAATTCTAAAAGGCTATCTTCTAAGTAAAATTCTACTGTTAAAAAAAAAAATGGAGCTTGTTCTTCTCAAGTTAACCAGGTCCCAATCTCCACTTTAAATGTGAAGTTAGTACTTAAAATTAATTAAAACGTAAGATTTAAGCATGAAAAGTAACAAAATTCTGGGTCATAGCTGTAAGTCAACAAGGTACATTGGTAATACACTGCCAAATATTTAAAAGAAATTAATTTCTTATCTGTATTATCTTCGAATTTACTTTCTCCAAAGGGTGTATATAAAATGAAAACACTATAGTCAAGAACCAATTTATACAGATAGACTTTATACAGTTTTTATTGGTACGATGCAATTACAATTCAATTTTTATAAACACAATAGATCCACTGTTATAGCATGTTAGAGATATCAAAATGCTTTTTTTATTTTATGCAATTTGTTTTGTATATTTTCTATAAAAGATTACAAATAATAGAGCTCTTAGCAACAATTTATAAGCAGTACATATTTTAAGCTATTATATGACAAAGTGAGAAAAATAAATAATAATATTCATATATTCTAATCATTTCTTACTAAAAGTATTATTTCAACTGAAATATTTACAAATGTATAGAAAGTATAATACTTTAAAATTTTTTGTATCAGAAATTGAATAGAAATGACTATAAGTTTATAGTTAATTTTCTCTGTTTAATAAGATAATTAGTTAATAGATGATTTTCATTTTATCAGTAGATTATAAAGAATGAGAGAATGACTTTATTATGGTAGTATATATGTTACTGCATGTTTATTGGAAATTATAAAGAGCACATGATTTTAAAATTCTACATTTCAAAGAAGAATTCAGTTCAAAGCTTAACTCACTTAAGCATAGCCCTTTTGATCATCCACAAAACAGAGGGGCAATGCTTCATGTTCCATTTGGTAAGTTTACCTGTCCATGTCCTAAATATCAAAAACTCAAAATATATACCTCAAAAGTAGAGGTTCTTCTATAAAACTACTCAAAGGGTACTAGTCTACTCATGTTTTATAATGAACAGTTATGTTGGTTATTATTAAGTAGAAGTTCTTAAAATAATTTTTCTTAAGCATCCCAATAACTAAGAATCTCCTTGCTACAATATTAAGAATATATAATCCTTAAAAAATAAAATGATAGGCTATTCATTTAAAAAAAAGTAAAATTATATACTTATTCTGATGCTTACAAGTTTAACTTAACACATCTAAGAGTATTTTCAATCACTATAAAATGTCACATTCATCACTTAGATCAGCTGTTCATTTTTAACTGAGTACACGTTAAACTCTGGGCATCTGCTGACACTGGTGTAACTCAAACATTTCAACTGTCTCCCTGACAGGGATAACAGATGCTGACATTATCAAATGCTGTACTATTTTTCTCCCATGGCCTCTCCTTGCCCCGATATGGCCAGTATATGAAACTGAACTGCCATCCAAAAGCACACTTGAGCAACTGGATCTGCTAAACAGCTCCAATATAACCAGTAAAAATAGAAGTCAGTGTTATTGCTATCTTCAGCACTTAAGTTCAGGCAGTTTAACACCTGTTTCACTTCTATTAGAATAAATTATGGAAAGAATTGTAATTACATTCATTTCACCAGCAGCATGATACTTACCAACCAACAGATGCAGAATATACTTAATATAAGAATTGTTTGCATATTGCCTGAATTAGTGTTGACCTCACAGTGTACTTTAAAACACTAACTATAAAGAATATGTCTTAACTCTATATTTCATTGAGCACATACCTTACAGGCAAACTGTAATTTATCAAACTTTTATTTTATGCAACTATATATTTCAGAAGACATCCCTCCCCTGATATTAAATCAAAGTGAAACCACATAACAAAAATTTATTGATCATTTTTTAAAGTATTATTATACTTGCATGGTAGATTTTAATACTCAAATTCATGGATTGCTGCTAACCACCACAAGTCAATGCATTATTAAGCCTATAATGAGAAGTAACTAGGCAATCTACACTCAAAATGACAGAAAATTTAGTCAAGGAAATAGACTTTAAAAGGGTTAAATTACTAATCTATGATTAGTAACACTACATAAGCAAAAAGCAAAGAAAAGCTGGCATGCATGGTAGCTCCTTTCAACACAAGTCCAAGCAATACACTGAATACACGTGTGATCTATTTATAAACCAAAGGGCAGAGGTACTTTTCTTAAGTCTGCTCATATTCCTCCACCCCCTTGTCAACAATCTGCTATTAGTCCTCAACTATAACACTAAAAAAAAAATGAGCAGTGGTGGTAGAAAGGTGTGACTAACAGTACTCTTCCCAAACCTATTAGCTTAACTACTTAAGTAATTTGGTTTACTGCCTAGAGATAATAGAAAATACTACTCTGAAACACATCAAGGTCTATTTGCTCCTTTAAATGCCATTGGTTTTAAAACAGCTTATTGTCTACATTTAAGAATTAAGATGTTAAAAACAAAGGTATACACTGATAATTCCTTAATGCATTAATGTGTCAAAAGGAAAAGACTTCTAAACCGTCAAAGTTGGAAAAAGTAAGAAAAGTGCCCTGAAAATAGAAAATTTTACACTCAGTGACTGAAACACTGATATGAGAATTTCCAACACTTGTAGAAGGTCTGTGACTGTAATTTTATAAAGGAAAAGCATTTAACTATTTTGGATCCCCAACTAGCAGCACTACAATGCTTTGCTAGAGCTGGTAAAATGGAACCAAATCGCCTCTTCAATGGATTTGGTCCCCTTCAACCAGCTGTAGCTATGCATTGATTACTACAGGACAGCCAACGTTTTCATTTATGAATATATCACTCACATGTCAACTAATTTCAACTTATTTAAATTATTCAGACTGTGGTTAAAATAAAATAATTTGTTACTGTTAATTCTACTTGGAAGAGCTACAGTGGTTAAAGATGTTTATAAAAAGCTTTATGAAAAATGTGTGGATGACTTAAGGATTTCAAATAAAATAATTTTCCTTATTTATGGTCTCTTGTTATCAAATTTCTTATTCTTCAGAAAAGAAATAGTAATGAAATGAAGACTATGTTTCATAATAACAAAAAAACTTCCTTCAAAGGAAGAAAATATCTAGGAGGGTTACCTAAAATCCACCAAAAAACATAATAGAAATGCTACAGTGTAGTTCGCATGGACATATATATATTTTAAATTAAAGAAAACTATAACATCATATAAAATAACACTCTAGAAAGGTTTAGTCACTATCTTCCATAGAATTAGCCTTTAATTTGATCACTGTTCACCTGAATGTTAGCAGGTAAGATGAAAAAGATGATACTGTAGGATATCTTGTGGAAAGACTTAAAACATTAAGTACTTACTTCTGACCCTGAACCA
>NW_012149507.1:8015421-8016269 GCF_000956105.1 Propithecus coquereli | reverse complement strand
TAATTTTTTCTATATATTTTTAGTTGTCCGATTAATTTCTTTCTATTTTTAGTAGAGATGGGGTCTCACTCTTGCTCAGGCTAGTCTCTAACTCCTGACCTTGAGCGATCCACCCGCCTCAGCCTCCCAGAGTGCTAGGATTACAGGCGTGAGCCACCACGCCCGGCCCCTCTTGGCTATTTTTTGTATATAGCACTCAGCATGTTCAGAATTATAAGGAAAGAAAAACATTAAACACCAAAATACAGTACAAATTGTCAAATCTTTCTATATTCAACACAGTCTTGTTTACAGACCATATTTTGGAATTTAAAAAGTCAAATAAAGGTATCATAATGTTATAGAGGGAAAACTATCAGCTGCTCACATATTCAGTAAGATTTAGCATGTGTCTTTTTGTGGGAGTAAATAAATGCTTGTGAAGTTATTTTAGTACTAACCTGAAAACATAACAAGTATATCACACCAGGTGGTTTACTCATATTTTACTGTAACTTTTCACATTCAATTTCTATTAAAGAAAATTTTACAAATAACATTATAAAAGTAACTTTATTATATTGTTATCAGTATCTCAAAATAATATCAACTGTTTTTGCCAGCTCTGCAGTAATACTGCTGACTAATTTATTTTCATGCCTGTGAGGGAGATCTAAAAACTTAAAGGCAGCTAAAACTGTAGCATTCTCACAGAAAGTACCTAAGTAACATGCTGATTAATGACTTATCCAAAGAAATTTAGTTTTCATTTTTATCAGCAGAAATAATTTCTGCTCTTGATTTAAAAATGAAATTTTACCTGTATACCAAGAGAAGATGATATGGTTAAACTCTAGGGGAAAACATGC
>NW_012149507.1:8011631-8013496 GCF_000956105.1 Propithecus coquereli | reverse complement strand
TCTCTGGCAATCTACAGTCACAACTATCTAAAATGTCTTAAGAACGTAGGAATAAAGAAGTCATGTAGCTTTAACTAAAACACCACTTTCATGAAGAGCAAAAGCATTTTTTCCTTCTTTTAAAAAATATTACCTGACACCAATTATCTAGTTGGAGGAGTCGCTGCTATAAATTTTCAAGGGAATCCTCAAGATTTATGCAAGAGTTGAAGAAATACAAGTAAATCTTCTCCTCCTTATATAGGATTATTATTGAATAAACTATGGCTACTCCCAATAAAAATGAAATTGTTTATAATATTTAAAAGATACTTGTTTCCTAAACACTTCAATTTCCAGTTTATATTAACCTTTATGACTTAATAATTGTAATGTAAATCCCCTCAATAAAATCTTTCAACTATTCTAATCCGAAGTTAATTGCTGTTTGAACTTCTAACAGTTTCTCTACACAATTCATTCTGTAATTAATCATATAATATCTTGCGATATCTAACAAAGTCCTCACTGTCAAATTAAAACTAACATTTATTGAATGTCTATTATAGTCAGAGCATTGTGGAGGATGTACAGATGAATATGAGTGCACACAATTTTAACAGAAAGAAACATACAAATGTACATAGTAACAGACAGCACTAAGCAAAGTATAGTGAGTACAATAAAACAAGAATGCAAAACAAGGAACTACAGAGCAAACAGAAAAATAATTCCAATGATGAGATAATAGGAGGCTCTGGGGGAAAGATGTTAAGATAAAGAAGAAGGGGGACAGGGCATTCTGATGAAAGAAAATGCTCAAAAAAATGGAAGAAGAAAGAGGACAGCATATTTCAGGAAAGGAGAGGAGTGTAATGTAGCTGGAGGGTAAGATGCACAGAGGGATTTTAATTGTGTGAGATAAAGTTGAAAGGCTCAGGACACACCAGATATGGGTCTGAATGCCAAGAGGAGGTGTATACATTTTACTCTATGTACAAGAGAAAACAAATGTAAGTCTGGGAATAGGAGAGGAGAGCCATTTTTAGATTTATGCTTTTACGATAATTTGGTAATTGTATGAAAATTAAATCAGGGATAAGACTGAAATTAGAACAATTAGAAAGATACTGTAATAGTCTAGGTAAATGTGGCTGAGTACTTTATTAGGTCAGCAACAATGAGAATAGAAAGAATGGAATGTGTTGGAAAGATTGGTAGAATAAATAGAATTTTAGAACTAACTAGAAGCTGAGAATCAGTGAGACAACAGTCAAAGAAAATCCTAAGCAATAAGGTAACATGGGGAACAATGTGTTGAAACACCATTCTTAGTTAACTCACTCACTGCCGATGTGTTTCATTCTTGCCTTTATATATATATAAATCGTAATACAGAAAAAGTAATATAAAGTGATATAAGAGCTACGATTCTAAAGTCACACAGACCTTGCTCAAGTTCCAGCTATTTCAGTAATCAGCTATGTGATCCCGAATAAGTAAATACATCTCTGTAAGGCTCATATTCTTCATCTATAAAATGAGGATATTGACACCTGCCTCAAAAAGCTTAGTGCTGAAAAGCATTAAGTGAGATAATGCACATAAAACGCTTAGCAAAGGCCTAGCATGTGGTAAGTGCTATCATCATCTTCTATTTGAAGGGCAGGGAACATATTCTGTCTCCTTCGCAAGGCAATTTGAATATTTGCAATTTGGGGGAAACATCAAGACATAATTTAAAATATAGTCTTTCATTTCAGCCTGTGTTGTACAGCCACTGTTATGGGTACTAATAAGCAATAACAATACAATTCTTGTGTTTTCTGTGATCACCCTCTAGTGGTGATACTAAGAAGCTAAAAATTGTCCAAAAAAAAAAAAAA
>NW_012149507.1:8008360-8010755 GCF_000956105.1 Propithecus coquereli | reverse complement strand
ACATCTGCTCCAGCTTCCAAAAGAACTGCCAGGATATCATCACGTTTCTTACTTATTGCATCATGAAGAGGGGTATCACCTTCAGAATCCTTTTTTTTTTTTTAAAGTTTAAAGAAACTTTCATTAGTTCTTCTTCAATCAATCATCACATATAATAGTAATACTTATACTGAACTACTAAACAAACAAAAAGAAACAAAGGCCATATCCAACAAACATCAATAAAAGAGCATGATGTATGTTAAATATAAAATGCAGGCAAGAAACATTAGTCACATTATAGTAAATAAAGTCATACTCAAATATAGATGAAAACACAATAAACATGCTGAAGCTTTATAAAGAAAAAGAAAAAGAGAAAGAACAAGAAAATCAGGTTGCAATTAGCTATGCTCATGCCATTGCATTCCAGCCTGGGCAACAGAGAAACAAAACAAAGAAAAGGAAGAGAAGGAAGAAAGAGAGGGGAAGGGGAAGGGAAGAGGAAGGGAAGGGGAAGGGGAAGGGAAAAGGAAGGAGGAAAATCAAAGAAGTAGCCTCAAATATAATTCAACTAATGACAAAAATTAATGAGGTGAAAAGTTGCCCCCAAAATTTATTGAGTTTAATATGGCTTGTTGCACCATATCCTTACCATCATTGACTGTTGTACCCTGAAATTCCATATCAAACCTACACCAGTCTCAGGCCCCATAACAATGAATTAAAAATCAGTGGTTTTCAACCTTAGCTGCTCATTAGAATCTGCTGGGGAGCTCTTAAAAAACCTGAGGCCCAGGCTGTCCACCTGTGACCCCACTAAATCTCTGAGGGTGACAGCCAGGCATTAGTAATTTTTCAAACTCTCCAGCTGAATATATTGTGCAGTCACAAGTAAGAATCCTTAACCTAAGTGTTTTCAAAGGGTAAGAAAGTGGCCAGTTAGCTCAAGGTAAAAACAACTATAAATGAAAATTCGGCAGTCTCAGTCTACCTTTTATTCAAGCTGACTACTACTTACATTAATCAACTGGTTTAGGAATAAGCTGTTATTCATTATCAATCATCTGCATACATGAGTAATTTTGACCTCATTCATTTCATAGTTTCATAGATGCTATTCTCAGTAAAGTCATATACAGCCTACCCTAAGGCACATATTAGAGTTGTCAAATCCAGCTTGCCACCTGTTTTTGTAAATTAGGTTTTATTTGAACATGCCCTCACCCGTTCATTTATCTACTATAATAGATATTATAATAGAAACCATATGCAAGCCTACACTATTGTGTGTGCCCTTTACAGAAAATGTTTGCTAATCTCTGGAATATTCACCTACATAAGAAATTCCTAACCCAAGTTCAACTCAACTATCCACTTTCTATCTTCCAATATCTGGTGGCACTAAACATTCATAGTCTTCAACTTGAGAGGGGCTCTTCACATGATTGGAATGCCCTTCTACAGATCCCTGGTCTGTTCTGCCTTCTGGTCCCCACAGTAGCCATCCCAAACTTTTATTGTTCTTCTCAATTACCCTTTCCTACCCAGCTATCCCATCCCTCTTACACACCCAACAGATGACATTGCCTCCCATTTCAGACCAAAAAATTTCAGCAAGTATAAATTCCCTCTCCTTCAACAGATTAACACTACCCCCAATTCCTTCCTCATCCTCCAATCCTGCCCCTCCTATTATAAGGCCACATCCTAGTCACCATCAGTTCCAAAATGGCTGCACTTCAGAAACATTACTTTCTAATAACCATCTAGCTGAACAAAATCTCCTATTCTTTCAGTTCACCTCAAGCCCCCACTCCCACTACTGCTGTTCTTCGTTATTACTTCTGTGAGATCTATTCAACCCAGCAAGCAATTCCTGGATGCTGTGAATTATCTAAACTACAAGCAGCTTAAGATTCTAACCTTCCTTCCCCTTTTTAAAAATCATTATTGAGTTTTTGATTTAAACAAAGTATGTTTTACATATTCAAAGTGTTTTAGGGACCAGTTTTATTTAAAAATAATGTTATTTTCTGGGGACAGTATTGGTTGTTAGAAAATAATAATAGTAATAATATGCTATTTTAAGCCTATTCTGTTAAGGAACCCAAAAGTTAGCAAATTATGTTCATGTACTATTTTATTTTGCTATGAAATTATCAAGTATTCATACCAAATTTTAATATGATAGGTACACAAAAGGCAGGTTACTTAGTAACCAAAGTAAGTACATAATGGACACACACCACATTTCCCTTACATACATGGTTTAATTCATCTGATTGCTAAAACTGTGGATGGGAAGAATCACTTCTTGGGCCACCTTGCTTCAAAAATTAGGTCCTACTGTAAATCAACTCTAAAATTCTATATATATATTCCAAAACAGAAAATCTTTTAAGACTAGACTAAT
>NW_012149507.1:8006254-8007297 GCF_000956105.1 Propithecus coquereli | reverse complement strand
GTTATATCATCAATCCTTTAGCGCTCCTCAATTATTGGTCATGATGCTAAGCCAATATTAGCAAAATGTTAAATCATACAACTATATAAATTTTTTTGCCATTTAAAAAATGTTACAGACTTTTTAATGACATAAAAATTACACTATCGTTAGCTACATGATTTTTAAAAAAAGCATGCCAGTGTGATCTCAATTAGCTTTACGAAGAAATACATCATGTTAACATTGGTTATCTGTAAGTGGTGAGCATATACTTTTCTATATATTTGAGAACAGAAAAAAAATTAACACCATTAAAAGATAAAAATGAAGCATAAACCACAAAAAAATCCCAAAACTATTTCAGAAGAATCAAACAGATTTGCCTCACTTCCTATAACAGACATATTTCTGAAGAGATGAGAGAACAGGAAAGATCCAATTGCTTACACTTTTTTAAACTTAAGAAACTACTTCATAAAGGGGAAAAATGCCTAAACTATATCATAAATGTAATATACATAGTTCATAACAAAAAGTATGAAAAGCAGTTAATTGCCTTGCCAGATGAAGATGGAGAGGTGTATTACCTGTAAGGGTACTGTCTGTATTCCAATGCTGTATTCCAAATTTTGACATGCACCAGTAAACATGTTCTAAGACTCTCTCCAGAGCAGTAGTTTCCAATCCCTAATGACGGCCCGAGGGGGACTCCCTAGCATTTGCAAGCGGTTTGAAAATCCATATGGCACCCAGGATTATCTAAACTACTTTTCAAAAGTAACACAGATAAATACTATTGTGACTAAATACATTTAAAATAAATAGTTCATTCAAAACAGTTACAGAATTCAAAGTAGTTTTTGGCCTTTGCATATTTTCTCAAACTTATATTAAAGGTAAAATCATTCATGTAGGAATCCACAACAGTTTGATAACCACTGCTGAAAAGGTAGGAAACTACACTGCAGGGAAACTTTTACCTTACTAATATTTTCAGCTGAATCGGATTAGTTTTTGTTACCTATCAATCTTGAAAATAAAGAAACTAGTAAACTACTCTT
>NW_012149507.1:7995586-8005225 GCF_000956105.1 Propithecus coquereli | reverse complement strand
AGCCCCTATGTGCAATCACCAAATTCTATAGTTTTTACTCCTCAATTTATACTCAAAGATATTCTCTCTTCTCTAACTCCACTACTAAGTAAATTAGGTCTTCATTCTCACCTGAACTATTACCCTGCCTCCCTTTTATTCTTACCCCAATCTATTCTTCACATCAAAAACAGAATTCTCTGTAAAACACAAATTTTGTGTTTAAACCTCTTCTATGTCTCTCCATTATATAAAGAACAAACTTGTTTTGAGACCTACTTCTGTGGACTATTCTAGCCCCAGTCCCCTCAGATTTCAGGCTCTGATTTATCAACTTTTTGCACCCTGTATTTTTCATATGCTACTCTCTAGACCTGGAATGCTCTGCCTCATCACTTGTTGGATTGGAAACTAGATACCAAAAAACTCAGCTCAGGCATCACCTCTCCTGTGAAATTTCTCCCGACTCTCACAGAATTAATTTCTCTCTCCTTCTCTTATACCACTTCTTACACTATAGTATAATTATTTGATTCCAAGTCTGTCTTTTTTACTTGACTGTGAGCTTCTTGGGAGTTATGACTGTGTCTTAATCATCTTTATTCCCAGAACTTAGCACAGAGTCTATTAACTAGTAAGAACAAAATGGGTGTTGAATTGAATCCTTAATATGCCTTAATGATCTTCATGATTTTTTAACATTTTTATTGCAGTAAAATACATAAAATTTACCATCTTAACCATTTTTATGTGTACAGTTCAGTGATATTAAGCACATTCACAGTGATGTGCAACCATCACCACCATCCATCCCCAGAACTCGTTCCATCTTGCAAAACTATAACTCTATACCCATTAAAAATAACTCCCTATTCCTTCTCCCCCAATCCCCTAGCAACCACCATTCATTCTACTTTCTGTGTCTGTGATTTTGGCTTGTACAGTTACTTCATTCATGTAAGTAGAACCATACAGTGTTTATCTTTTTATGATTGGCTCATTTCACTTAACATAATAGCCTCCAGAATCATCCATCTTACAGTATGTGTCAGAATTTCTTTCCTTTTTAAGGCTTACAGATATTCGATCATAAATATATACTATGTTTTGCTAACCCATTCTTCTATCATGGAAGCACTTAGGTTGCTTCCATGTTTTAGCTGTTAGGAATAATGTTTCAATGAACATAGGTGTACAAATATCTCTTCAAGATTCTCCTTTCAATTCTCTGGGGTAAATACTCAAAAATGGAGTTGCTGGATCATACGGTAATTCTATTTTTTTCTTTTCCAAGATAAGGTCTTGCTCTGTCACACAGGCTGGAGTGCAGTGGCATGATCATAGTTCACTATGTAACCTCCTGGGCTCAAACAATCCTCCCACCTCAGCCTACCAAGTAGCTAGGACTATAGGCGCCTTCCACTATGCCCAGCTAATTTTTTAAAAATTTTTGTAGAGATGTGGTCTTACTATGTTATCCAGCCTGGTCTCAAACTCCTGGCCTCAACCAATCCTCCTGCCTCAGCCTCCCAAAGCCCTGGGATTATAGGCATGAACCACCATGCCCAGCTCCTGTTTTAAATCTTTTGAGAAACTGCATACAGTTTCAGCAGTGGCTACACCACTTATATTCCTACGAATAGTGCAAAGGATTGCAATTTCTCCATATCCTCAAGAACCCATTATTTTCTGGTTTTTGATAGTAGCCACTGTAGTATTTGTGAGGGGTTTCTCACTGTGGTTTTGTTTGTATTCCCCTAATGATTAGTGATGCTGAGCATCTTTTCATGTGCTTAGTGGTCATTCACATATATTCTTTGCAAAAATATCTATTCAAGTCAAATGGGACATTTGGATTTTGTGTTGAGTTTTAAGAGTTCTCTATATATTTTGGATATTAATCTCTTAGCAGATATATGATTTGCAAATATTTTCTCCTATTCTGTAAGTTGTCTTTTCCCTCTGTTGATAGTGTCCTTGGTTGCAGTTTTTAATTTTTGTGAAGTCCAATTTGTCTATTTTTCTCTTGTTGCCTGTGCCTTTGGTGTCATATCCCAGAAATCGTTGCCAAACCCAGTATTATCAAGTTTTTACCCACTTTTTCTTCTAAAAGGGCTACAGTTTTATATCTTATATTTAGGTCTTAGATGAATTTTGAGTTAACTTTTGTATATGGTATTAGGTAAGAGTCCAACTTCATTCTTTTACATGTTGGATATCTAGTTGTCCCAGTACCATTTGTTGAAAAGACCATTTTTCCCCCTTGAACTATCTTGGTGCCTTGTCAAAAATCAATAGACCTTAAATGCAAGGGTTTATTTCTGGACTCTCAATTGTATTCTATCAAGTCAACCTTTATGTCAGCAAAACACTATCTTGATTATTGTTACCTGGTGGTAAGTCTTGAAATTGCAAAGTATGAGTCCTCCAACTTTATTCTTTTTCGAGATTGTTTTGGCTGTTTGGGAGTCTCCTGAGATTCCATATGAATTTTAGGATGGATTTTTCTATTTCTGCAAGAGCGAACACTGTTGAGATTTTGATAAAGATCGCACTGAATATGTAGGTCACTTTGGGTAGCATCACACGTTTACAATAAAAAATTTTCTAATCCATGCACATGGGATGTGCTTCTAGCTGTTTCTATCTTCTGTAATTTCTTTCAGCAATATTTTGTAGTTTTCAATATACAAGTCCTTTACTTCCTTGGTTAAATTCATTCCAAAGTATTTCATTACTTTTGATGCTACTGCAAATGGAGTTGTTGTCTTAACTTCCTTTCAGGTCATTGATTGTTAGCATTAAGACATACAACTAGTTCTGTGTTTTGACTCTGTATTCTGCTATCTTGCTAGATTTGTTCATAGTTCTAAAACTTTTTTTGGTGGAATCTTTAGGTTTTCCACATATAAGATCATATCATCTATAAGCACAAATAATTATTTTCCTTTCCAATTTGGATGTCTTTTATTTCTTTTCTTGCCTAATTGCTCTGGCTAGAACTTTCAGTACTGTGTTGAATAGAAGTGGCAAAAAAAGGATCCTTGTCCTATTCCTGATCTTAGAATAAAAGTTTTCAGTCTTTCACCATTGAGTATGATATATATTGTGGGTTTTTCATGTATGGCTTTATTATGTTGAGGTAGTACCTACTATTCCAAGTTTGTTGAGTGCTTTTATCACAAAAGGCTGTTCAACTGTGTCAAGTCTTTTCTGCATCAATTGAGGTGATCATACAGGTTTTCTCCCCTCTTCATTGTGTTAGTGTGGTGTATTACATTTTCATATGTCAAAGTATCTTTACATTTCAGGATTAAATCTCTTGTTCATGGTGTATAATCCTTTTAACATGCTGCTGAATTTGGTTTAATAATATTTTGTTGAGGATTTTTGCATCAATGCTCATAAAGGATATTGGTCTATATTTTTCTTTTCTCGTGGAGTCTTTGTAGGGCTTTGTACTGGTTTTGTCAGCTTCATAGAAGGAGTTAGGAAGTGTTCACTTCTCTTGCATTTTTTGAAAAAGCTTGAGAAAGACTGGTGTTAATTCTTTTTCCAATGTTTGGTAGAATTCCTCAGTAAAACCATAAGGTCCAGGGCTTTTCTTAGTTGGGAAAATTCGGATTATTGATTCAATCTCCTTACTAGTTACAGACCTATTCAGATTTCCTATTTCTTCATGATTCAGTCTTGGCTGGTTTTGTGTTTCCAGGAATTTACCCATTTCATCTAGTTATCTAATTTGTTGGCATACAATTATTCATACTACTCTCTTGTAATCCTTTTTATTTCTGTAGAATCAGTATTCCCACTTTGGTTTCTGATTTTAGTAATCTGAGCTTTCTCTTTTTCTTAGACCATCTAGCTAAAGGTTTGTCAATTTTGTTAATCTTTTTAAATAACCAACTTTTGCTTTTATTGATTTTCTCTAATGTTTTTCTAGTCTCTATTTCATTTATCTCTGCTCAAATCTTAATTATTTCCTTTCTCCCGTTAGCTTTGGGTATAGTTTTTCTAGTTTCTTAGTTTTAAAGTTAGATTATTGGCTTAAGATCTTTCTCCTTTTTTTTAAAATTTTTTTGTTGAGACAGGGTCTTCGCTCTGTTGCCCGGGGTAGAGTGCAATGGCATTATCATAGCTCACTGCAACCTCAAACTCCTGGGGGGTTCAAGCGATCCTTCTGCCCCAGCCTCCCAAGTAGCTGGGACTACAGGCATGCAACCCCATGCCCGGCTAATTTTTTCTATATATTTTTAGTTGTCCAGCTAATTTCTATTTTTAGTAGAGATGGGGTCTCACTCTTGCTCAGGCTGGTCCTGAACTCCTGACCTTGAGTGATCTTCCCGCCTCATCCTCCCAGCCTCCCAGAGTGCTAGGATTACAGGCGTGAGCCACCACGCCCGGGCAATACTAGCTTTTAGACTAACAATTTTATCCTACTTGGAGTTCGCTATGCTCTTAGATGTTTACATTCATGTCTTGCATCAAATTTGGGAGATTTTCAGCCATTATTTAAACATTGTCTAGCCCTTTTTCTTATCTTGTGACTCCCACAATGTGTATGTTGGTCCACTTGCTAGTTTCCCACAGGTCTCTTTAGGCTCTGTTCATTTTTCTTTAATTATTTTTCTTTCTGTTCTTCAGACTCAATACTTTCAAGTGGCCTATTTTCAAGTTTGCTGATTCTTCCTTCTGCCTGTTCAAATCTGCCTCTAAGTATCTCTAGTGAATTTTTCATTTCAGTTGTACTTTTCAGCTCTGAAATTTTTTTGGTTTCTTTTTAAGTTTTCTATCTATTGATATTTCCATTTTGTTCAGACATCGTTTTCTCTTGACTTTCTCCACATCTTCCGTTAGTTCTTTGAGCACCTTTAAGATACCTGTTTTATCATTTGTCTAATAGGTCTGCCATCTGTTTCTTCTCAGGGACAGCTTCTGTTGGATTTTTTCCTTTGAATGGGCCATACTTCCCTATTTCTTTGTATACTTTGCAATTTTTTTTGTCAAAAACTATACATTTAAATCTAATGATGTGGTAACTCTAGAAATCAGATTCTCCTCTTTCCCCAGGGTTTGCTATTTTTGTTTTATTTTGAATTGTTGTAGGCTGTCTCTGTGCTGAAGATCCACCTGAGGTATAAAGTTACAGTCTTCTGAGGTCTTTTCTGAGCCTGCAGTTTTCCTTAGTCATGCGCAATTACATTCTAATTCACCCTGTATATTGTGCGATTGCTTTTGAATGCCCTAGTCTCTAATATCTGGCTTCCACAGGGGTTAGAAAGATAATGAAGGGGAGGGGGCCAGCATGAGATCTTTAAATCCTCTGGAAGTTGCTTCAGCCAGAGGGTTAGGAGCTTGCAACAATGAGGGAGAACCACCTCTGGGTCTACACCTCCATGATCAGAAGCAGCAATCAGTGATCAGAATACAGATCCCCATATTTGAGGGACTGGGTCATTATTGCCCACCATGTCTCCTTCAAGCTACAAGTAAGCTGCTCCAAGAACACATGCACAGCAGCCTATTAAGGGCCTGGGGGTATAGAGGATGGGTAGCTACTACTGAGCTAGGAGCTAAAACTGACTGAAATTAACTGTAATTTACCTCCAACCCTTCCCCTGGAAGTTGGAAGCCTTCAACAGACTCCAGAGTTTCAAATTAGTTACACCAGATAGATTCTGCCAGTGTAACTATTGTCTAGGTGGAGAGATGGATTCCTGGCACTTCCTACTATATTATCCTCTCAGAATCCTCTCAATAACTGTCTTAGTCTGTTTTGTATTGCTACAATAGAATACCTGATACGGGGTAATTTATAAAGAAAAGAGTTTTGGGCGAGTGTGGTGGCTCACGCCTGTAATCCTAGCACTCTGGGAGGCCGAGGCAGGAGGATCACTTCAACTTGGGAGTTCGAGATCAGCCTGGGCAAGAGTGAGACCCTGTCTCTACTAAAAATAGAAAAAAAAATTAGCTGGACAATTAAAAGTAGAAAAAATTTGCTGGGCAGGGTGGCACACGCCTGTAGTCCCAGCTACTTGGGAGGCTGAGGCAGGAGGATGGCTTGAGCCCATGAGTTTGAGGTTGCTGTGAGCTAGGCTGATGCCACGGTACTCTACCCAGGGAGACAGAGTAAGACTCCATCTCAAAAAAAAAAAAAAAAAAAGAGTTTTATTGAGCTCACAATTCTGGAGACCAGTAAGTCCAAGAAGCACGGCACCAGCATCTGGTGGGCTTTTGGTAAGGGCTTCCTGCTGTGTCATAACATGGTAGAGAAGTGGAAGGCAAAGCAGGCGCATGCAAAGAGTAAAACACAACCTTTGTAACCCACTGTCACAGAAACGAATCTATTCCTTTAAGAACTAATCTACTCTCTCCAGAGCTAGAAACTCACTCACTACCACAAGAACAAAGCCACCCGCAAGGGTGGAGCCTCCATGACCAAAATGCCTGCCTTTAGACCCCATCTCTTAAAGGTTCCACCTCCCGACACTGTTACACTGGCAACTAAGCTCCAACATGAGTTTTGGTGGAGGAAAAAAACACATCCAAACCACATAAATGAATTTAAACATTTCTTAAACCCACTGACATTTTCAGTAAATTATTTCAACTTATTTTTTATTCCCAAATATAATAAATAACATTGTATTTATTTCATCTTATTTGACTTAAAATTCATTCAATTAATCAAGATGTTAGTATCCAGGTCACAGTAAAACCTCAATAGGATTGTTTGGGAATAGTATATTCTGGTGCATTCATTCCGTGAATATTTACCGCATGTCTACTATGTGGTGGGTACAGGTGTGGACACTGGGGATATGACAGTGGACAAAATAAAGTTCCTACCCTCACAGAATTTACCTTCTATTAGTGGAGAAAATATAAATAAAATGACTGAATATAATGTAAATGTTAGATAGTAAAAAGTGTTAAGGAGAAAATATAGCAGGGAAGCAGAATTAGGTAGGATAGCCAAGAGGCAATCTCCAAAAGTTTGGGTAAATACCTGAAAGAGAGAGGGAAAATCATGTGAATAGCTGGGGGAAGAGAAGTGGCAACAAGGACCATGATAGTGGCAGCACGAAGGAAGGAAAGTGTTTGAATTCTAGAAACCTTTTAAAGGTAGAGCCAATGGGATTTAGTGATAGACCAGATGGGGAATGTGAAAAAAAAAAAAAAGAGGACAATCACTAATAGATTTTTAATATTCAACCTGAATAACTATAAGAATTTACTAATGAGAAAGAGACTGTAAAACTATGACTATGTCCCCTTTTAAAACTTACCCTTTTTCGGATTGTCTCAGACTTTAGTCTATCTTTCTATAAAGTAACTTAAGATTCTTCTCTATGTCTTGTAAATCCTAATCTTTCTTTTCACATTCTATGTTTTCGACAGTATCAATTCTTTGGGGGAGGAGGGAGATTGTAACAGCAGCCTGAATGAACAAGGACCCTGGGAACTATGTATTACTGATTCCTAGAATCATTTTAGCAGTTATTTTGAATTCTGACTTGTGTTTAACTTGCCCTTTCCTTCTCAGTTTTATAGTTATTAAACTGTTTCTGAAGTTTTGTTTTCATTAATGAAATAGATTCAGACATAGCATCTTTTTCTTCAAAAATTGTACTGTCTACTTCTGCCTGTTGGAAACTTATGTTTAATAAGAACAGTCAAACACAGGTTACTTGGTATCCCCTTTGCTGAAAAAAGAAAAAAAAAGGGGGGGAAAAAACCCCACAGGTAACAATAATACCTTAAATTCCCATGGTGTTGTATATTATAAATTGTGTCTTAATTACTTCCCTTACTCCACACTCCATTCTTTTAAGAAGTTATTATCATAGATGAGGAAACTGAAGCCTCTACCAATTAAACTTTTTGCCCAATATCATTTCTGACAGCAAGAATATCATTAAAACTTGGGTTATATGACAATGTCTAGTATTCTTCCCTACTATTATACTGCTCTTCATTAAAAGCCATTTCAACTAACCTTAAATGAAAAAACCACCACAAGTTTCTTGATATCTTAAGCATACTTTTGTACTGTGTTTGAAATTTATCATAAAGTACACATTTTTAAAATTTATCTTCCATCTAAACCTCCACATCTTTACTACTACAGTTCATCAGTGGGGGAAAAAACACTGAGTCCCTGGCAGATCCAAAATTAGCTCATGTATATAAACATACCTATGATCTCACACAGTCTTCGATGCCTTTATCTATACATTAAGGAGGAAACAGAATGTAATCCTACTGTATTCAGTAGGTCATACATGGAGAAAACCAACTTTCCAAAATAGCTCTGAGTTTTCCCTAAGAAAAAGAAATAGGAAAAAAAATGTAATCTTATTACATATTCCAAAGGTATGGTATGTACCAAGTAATCTTGTTTCTTAACAGAATAAATAAACTAAAAAATCTGCAATAATCATCTATACTAGGGGCCAGTAAACTTTTCTGTGAAGGGCCAAAAAGTAAACATTTAAATATTTTGGTTTTTGGAGCCCATATGGCCTCTTGTTGAAACTACAGTTACTTAATTCTGCAGCTGTCACACAAAAGTAGCCACAGACAATACATAAATGAATGGGTGGGTGCACTGTGCTCCAATAATACATTACAATACAGATGGAGGGCTGGATTTGGCCCAAGTGCTATAGTTTGCAGACCCCTGGTCTATAATATCTTGAGTCCATTTCCTGACACAAATGGAAAAAATGAAAGGTTACCAAATGAGATAACTAGAGAATAAAATACATTATTCTCTTTAATCTTCAGCAAACCTCAAAACCTTTAAGAAAATTAGATTTTTAAAAATCAATGTTTTCATTTAATTTAATTATTATCATGCAGGTATGATAAAGGTTTTTTTAAAGTCCTTATTTTTTAGAATACATATTAAAATATTGACTAAATAATATAATATGTGGATCTGCTTCAAAATAACTCAGTGGAGGGAATAGGAGGTAAGAAGTACAGATAAAACAAAACTGGTCATGAATAATAACTGAAGTGAGGTGATAGGTACATGGGATTCATACTATTCTACTTTTGTAAATGTTTAAAATTTCCAATAATAAAAAAATTAATAAAAACAAATCACTTTATAAATAAGCTGGCAAATGATGAATAACAAATATGAGTGCATTTGCAAAATTAACTATTTTCTTAGCTTCAGCACTACTGACCATTTAAGGCCAGATTATTCTTTGTCATGAGAACTGTCCTAAGTGCTGTAGGACGTTTAGTAGAATCCTTAGCTTCTACTCCCTACACATGTCAGTAGTACCCCCAAAACACCACCCAGTTATAACAATTAAAAATGTCTCCAGACATTTCCAAATGTCCCCCGTGGAACAAAAATGCCCCCAGTTGAGAACCACTGTTTTAAACAAACTATACTGCTGTTTAAGAGACAACGTTAATTCCTATATCCTAGAAAAATGAGACTTTGATTAAAAAATTTTTGTTTCAGTCTTAGGCCATAAGTTGTATTTATATTTTGACTCAATTTTTTTTTCTTTTTTTTGAGACAGTCTCACTCTTTTGCCCAGGCTAGAGTGAGTGCCATGGCGTCAGCCTAGCTCACAGCAACCTCAAACTCCTGGGCTCAAGCGATCCTCCTGCCTCAGCATCCCGGTAGCTGGG
>NW_012149507.1:7993754-7994741 GCF_000956105.1 Propithecus coquereli | reverse complement strand
CATGGTGGCACATGCCTGTAGTCCCAGCTGCTCGGGAGGCTGAGGCAGAGGATTGCTTGAGCCCAGGAGTTTGAGGTTGCTATGAGCTAGGATGACGCCACAGCACTCTAACCCGGGCAACACAGTGATCTCAAAAAAAAAAATCTCCAGATATGCAAGTCAATAAATATGATTCACCACATAAACAGAACTAAAAACAAAAACCATATGATCATCTCAATAGATGCAGAAAAAGCATTCGATAAAATCCAGCAGCCCTTCATGATAAAAACCCTCGACAAACTAGGCATAGAAGGAATATACGTCAAAATAGTAAAAGCCATATATGAGAAACCCACAGCAAACATCATACTGAACAGGGAAAAGTTGGAAGAATTCCCCCTAAGAACTGGAACAAGACAAGGATGCCCACTGTCACCATTTCTAGTCAACAGAGTACTGAAGTCCTAGCCAGAACAGTTAGGCAAGAGAAAGAAACAAAGGGTATCCAAAATGGAGAAAACGAAATCAAATTATCTGTTTGCTGACAACATGATCTTATACCTGGAAAACCCTAAAGACTCTTCCAAAAGACTCCTAGATTTGATAAATGAATTCAGTAAAGTCAAAGGTTACAAAAATCAGTATAAACAAATCAACAGCATTTCTATATACCAATAACAACCAAGCTGAAAATCAAATCAAGAATTCAATCTCATTTATGATAGTGGCAAAAAATAAAATAAAATACCTAGGAATATATTTAACCAAGGAGGTGAAAGATCTCTAACAGGAAAACTACAAAACACTCACTAAAGAAATCAAAGATGACAACAAACAAATGGAAAAACATCCCATGTTCATGGATTAGAAGAATCAATATTGTCAAAATGATCATAATGCCCAAAGCAATCTACAAATTCAGTAAAATTCCTATCAAAATGCCAATATCGGCCGGGCACGGTGGCTCACGCCTGTAATCCTAGCACTTTGGGAAGCCGAGGCGGG
>NW_012149507.1:7981069-7986709 GCF_000956105.1 Propithecus coquereli | reverse complement strand
CAGAAGAACGAAACTGGATTCCCTATCTCTCACCATATATAAAAGTTAATTCAAGATAGATTAAAGACTTGAATATAAGACCAGAAACTATAAAAATACTAGAAGAAAACCTAGGAAAAACTCTTCTGAACATTGGCCTAGGCGTAGAATTTATGACTAAGACTTCAAAAGCAAATATAACAAAAACAAAAATAACAAACGGGATTTAACTAAACTAAAAAGCTTCTGCACAGCAAAAGAAATAATCAACAGAATAGACAGCCTACAGAAATGGAGAAAATGTTCATGAGCTATGCATCCCACAAAGGACTAATATCCAGAATCTACAAGGAACTCAAATAAACAGCAAAAAAACAAACAAATAAACAACCCCATTAAAAAATGGGTAAATAACATAAACAGACATTTTTCAAAAGCAAATATATGAATGGCCAACAGACATATGAAAAAATGTTCAAAATCACTAATCAAAGAAATGCAAATTAAAACCACAATGAGATACCACCTTACCCCTGTCAGAATGGCCATTATTAAAAAGTCAAAAAACAATATATGTTGGCATGGTTGTGGTGAAAAGGTAATGCTTATACACCGTTGGTGGGAATGTAAATTAGTACAACCTCTATGGAAATCAGTACACAGATTTCTCAAAGAACTAAAAGTAGATCCACCATTCAATCCAGCAATCCCACTACTGGGTATCTACCCAAAGGAAGAGAAATCATTCTATTAAAAAGATACCTAGGCCGGGCGTGGTGGCACACGCCTATAATCCTATCACTCTGGGAGGCCGAGGAGGGCGGATTGTTTGAGCTCAGGAGTTCGAGACCAGCCTGAGCAAGAGCGAGACCCCGTCTCTACTAAAAATAAAATAGAAGAAATTCATCAGACAACTAAAAATGTACACAAAAAATTAGCCAGGCATGGTGGTGCGTGCCTGTAGTTCCAGCTACTCGGGAGGCTGAGGCAGGAGGATCGCTTGAGCCCAGGGGTTTGAGGTTGCTGTGAGCTAGGCTGATGCCACGGCACTCACTCTAGCCCCGGCAACACAGTGAGACTCTGTCTCAAAAAAAAAACAAAACAAAACAAAAAAAGATACCTAACTTGTCTGTTTATCATAGCACAATTCACAATCACAAAGATAGGGTGTCAACCTAAGTCCCCAACTATCAAGGACTGGATAAAGAAAATGTGATGTGTATATTTACATACACAACATACACACCATGAAATACTACTCAGCCATAAAAAAGAAAGAAAGAAGGCTGGGTGTTGGGGCTCATGTCTATAATCCTAGCACTCTGGGAGGCTGGGGAGGCCGAGGCGGGAGAATCATTTGAGAGCAGCCTGGGAAACAGAGGATAGACCCCATCTTTACAAACAAGCAAATAAACAAACAAAAGAATGAAATAATGTCCTTTGCAGCAACTTGGATGGAACTGGAGGTCATTATCCTAAGTGAAATAACTTAGAACAAAAACCAAATACCACATGTTTTCACTTACAAGTGGGAGCTAAGCTATGGGTATTCACGGTCACACAGAGTGACATAATGAACACTGGAGACTCAGAATAGGAGAGGCTGGGAGAGGATCAGGGATAAAAAATTACCTATTTGGTACAATGTACACTATTCAGGTGATGGGTACACCAAAGCCCAGACTTCCCTACTATACAACACATCCATGTAACAAAATTCCACTTGTACTCACTAAATCTATTAAATTTTAAAAAATAGTAAAAATTAAAATTAGGCAAAAAGGAATTTGGTTTTTCAGCCTCTTGCCTTATTAGCTATAAGGAGAAGGGTTTTGGTTTTTCAGTGTCATTGCTATTGTCATAACTGGATTCATGAAATAAAATGTGAGACATTCAACTCAGGGAATTTCACACCATTCCCCCAAATCAAACTACAATAACGAAATAAAGTAATTACTTTCCATTTACAAAATACTAAAATTAAGTCTTTCTTTCATTACCAAAAAAACTTCATGAACACAAACTGGGATCCTAAATTCATAACTAAGAAAGATGCAACTTAAAAATTACTACTGCAAAAGCAAAATCAAATTATATAAATCTCATTCACAAAGACATCATAATAAGAAAACTATCATATAGTTCACAGATATTTAATATGCTAATTTAAAATTCAAGTTCATTCTAGGCAAGAGAAAACTCCAACATCAAAGATGACTTATTAAGCAGGGCATAGTGGCTCACATCAATAGTCACAGCTACTCAGGAAGCTGAGGCAGTAGGATCACTTGAGCCCAGGAGTTCGAGACCATCCTGATCCATCAATTTAGCCCTTGGCAATTCAAATTCTTACTGATCACCCACAGATGGGAATATCTTTTGGACAAAATTAAAACATTCTTCCTAATTTAAATTTGATAGAATTTTACTTATCCTAAATAATCGTGAACTAAACTAAAAAAAAAGTGATTCTAATATATTTTTAGTAATGAATTTATAGTTAACTAAGACAAACTAAGCCACCCCTCACACCACATGTATAAATTCCCAACTGAGACACCATTAGACAGTAAGTAATGTTTATTTCTCTTTTATAAGAATATGTCCTTAATTAAATTAAGCAGACATACACACATATGGTGATAAACATGAACTGTAAGCTCTTCAAAGATCCACATTATGGTCAAAAAACAATAAGACTTTTTTCTTTTCACAGTCTCTCAGAATAAAAGAAAAAGAAAAAAATAAGACTCAAAAAATGCTAATTCAGTTGCTATAAAACAACAAAAAAGGCCTCTTGAGTGTCACAGAGATCAGGAAAGACCTAGACCTAGCAGATCTATATTCCTCTTCCCTCAACTTCCCTAAGATGATTCCTGGGTAAACCCAACTTGGCTCCCAACAACATGGTGGCTCCACCACAACAGCAGGAAACTCAACTCCTGTCTTCACTAAGGGCTATGCCTAGAATATTGAGGGATCACAGGAAAACAAGAAATACTTCAAGCTATCCCTGTCGAATTTTTATTTTCAATCAGAAAAGCCTTAGGTAAATATTAAATTTAAATAATGAAAAAATCCATCTCTCATGGTATAGAAATTATTTCTAAGACATTAATTTTCACTTAAAATATTTTTTAGGTTTAGTTACCTCTGCTTCTACATCCACGTTTTGCTTCAAAAGTAACTTCAAAATGTCAACATGTCCATTCTGACTAGCAGCTTGCATAGCTGTATGGCCAGCACATTGCCCATTTACCTTATAAAAAAAAAAAAAGGATGAATGAACATCACAAATCAGAAAGAGTATATACATATATATATGTACATAGTAGGTTTAAATCTAGTACACTGCATGATTCTACGAGAATAATTTAGGTTGGTGTTCCATGTATCAGTACAGATAACCAGAGACTCTTTAATTCAGAGAAAACAGGCAAGAATTTTTTTAAAAAACAAAAGTTCCATTGTTCGAAGAGCTATAAAAGAACTATTTAGCCAATCTGCAAAGTCAAAAGAAGAAAGGAAGGGAAAGAAGGGAGAGAGGAAAGGAAGTAAGTTAGTTTGGGGTATATACACTTCTTTTGGGATTATTATTATTATCTCAGAGCCCACAGCTCTGAAAGCCCATAGCTCCAATGAAAAAAGCACTGAGGTGAATGGAAAACTTGAAAAGATATTGGCTGTTAAAGTACAAATAAATTCAACTCAACAAATATACCAGATACCAAGTATAGGCAAACTACCATGAAGAATATATAAATGAGTTAGCAAGATGGCTATATACAATAAAGCAGTAATTTCCAACCTTTCCTTCACTTCAGATGTTGTCTACATGCATAACTTACCCATGGACATATCCAAGGCCAAGTGCAATTCTTTACTTTCACCTCTTTCACTCCCATCCATAAAACCATAAAAGACGGTTAAAGATGAACAACCAAAGATCAGAGATTTGAGGAAGGCTTCAAACACAAAAAAAGACAAAATAGGCTGGGCACAGGGGCTCACGCCTATAATCCTAGCACTTTGGGAGACCGAAGTAGGAGGATTCCTTGAGACCACGAGTTTGAGACCAGCCTGAACAACACAGTGAGACTGTCTCTACAAAAAATTTACAAATTAGCCAGGTGTGGTGGCATGTACCTCTAGTACCAGCTGCTAGGGAGGCTGAGGGAGGAGGATCTCTTGAGCCCAGGAGTCTGAGGTTGGAGAGAGCTATGACATCACTGCACTCTAGCCCAGGCAACAGAGTGAGACCTTGTCTCAAAAAAAAAAAAGAACTAAAAGGTAGAAATCAGACAAAGATGCTAGGAAACATAAAAAAACTAAAGGTGAAAAAATTTCCATTATAAGAGGTGGAAGATGGGTAGATATGAGTCAAAAGATCCATGTTTTTTGGTATTATGAGAATGAGACTTTTTTAAGGCATATCCTTCTTAAATCGGTATTTTTAAATTAAAGGATGGGTTGCATCCATTTTCATTACCTCTTGACATCTTGAAGTTTTTTTTCTTTTATGCCTCAACTCACAAAGATAATTGGAGCTAGAAAGAAAACAGAACACCCACATACACATGCATACACACTGGAAGCTAGAAAGCAGACAAACAAGGACAACTGACTTAGCAGACCAAAGAAAGCAGAGCTTGGCCTGCCACAAGAAAAACTGAGAAGCAACCTTTTCACCGATGAACACCAAAAGGCTCATAACTGATGACTGGATACTTCTGGAAATGGAGATACATATAGTGGCAGGTGCTAAACACAAAAGCACTGGTTGAACGTCTGTTTAAAAAGCATTCAGATCCCTGGATTCTTCCACACTGCACAGCTGAGCTATTGGTCCACTCATACATTAACAGAAACCTGAAAGTTTATTCTCTGGAAATGGCAGAGTCTCTAGCCTATAGAAACCAGGCACTGTTAAGGGTGATTTACAATACCAAAAAGAAAAGTTTAATGTGAACATTTACATGCTGAATACTGAGAATCCAGCCCTCTTCCCTTAGTATTCAAAAGGCTAGCAACCAGGTTTATACCCCGTAAGCAGAAGAATCAAGAGACCTCTCTGGGGAGTTACACCAGCCCAAGAGAAAAGACCTAATGGCCGATGCCAAGAGTGACCTAAAGAAACATCCAACCAGATCACCCCACAAAGTCCACAGTTGACAGATGCACTCACAGACACAAGAGGTTCCCAACAGGCCTTTTTACTATCCACTCTTATAGATCAAGAGACAACCAAGGATCACCAGACATCTGAGGAATGGTCTCTCACATGAAAGACAGAGATCAAAACAAACAAAAAAGGGTCACTTAGAGGAGACAAAAACTTAAGCCAAGATAAGAAAAAAGACTACTCAGTAAGGAAAAAGGTGATATTGCAACCTCTTTAAATACCAATATGATACCATAAAAAGTAATGTGAAAAGAACCAAAAACAAACCAGAAATTCAAAACTGACAGAATGAAAACTTTGAAAAGATTGGAAGATTAAGTTCAGGAACCTCCTAGAAAGGAGGTAGAGAAGGAAAAAAATAGAGGAAAAAAAATAAGAACATTCAAGGAACAGTCCAGAATCAGAGAAATTAGAAGAAAGGAAATCACTACTAAAAGAATTATAGAAAATTTCTAGATATGAAAGACATGATGGCCGGG
>NW_012149507.1:7967651-7970270 GCF_000956105.1 Propithecus coquereli | reverse complement strand
TAGAAAAAAATTAGCCGGGCAACTAAAAATATAAAAATTAGCCAGGCGTGGTAGTGCGTGCCTGTAGTCCCAGCTACTCAGGAGGCTGAAGCAGGAGGATTGCTTGAACCCAGGAATTCGAGGTTGTAGTGAGCAAGGCTGATGCCACAGTACTCTAACCCAGGCAGTTGCAACCCAGGCAGCAGCAACACTCTTGTCTCAAAAAAAAAGAAAAAATAACCACTTTCAAATGGGTTATTTATTATAGTTACAAAATTTAAAGAGTATCTTTAAAAATAATCTTAATAAATAAAACTACTATGCTTCCACAAGCATATAAAAGAAGTCTATTTTATTCACAGAAGGTCATATAAATTTTGTGATATTCAAGCCTCCTTTTTTAATCCCACAAGATGCAACTTGAGAACTTACAACTCAAGTAGCCCCAAATCCATCATCAATATAGCCTGAAAAAAGAAAATCTGAATTAAAAAAAAAAAAAAAAAACCTAAAAGGGTTCAACTTCAAGTTTACACCTATCTTTAAATCCTTTTTGGAATCACCCTTGATTCCAAAACAGAAGTGGGAATAGAAATAACACATGTATTAAATATATAGAATGAGAAAGGAAATCAGATGCAGACCACAATCAGCAGCAGCTCTTATCATGTGGAAGATACTGTTCTCACAGCTTTATAAATATTGACTCACCTAATACATAAAATCCTGAAATACAAGTGCTATTATCAGCCCCATTTCAAACTCAGGTCTAAAACTCACTCTCGTTAGCACGATACAATAGCAAATAACAATACTGGTAAACTGGTGAAGAAGAATGATATCTGACTACTTCCTAGCACAGAGAAGAGACTGATTGTTGCTTCATGAATTAATATATTGGAGACAGGAAACATCTCAGGAGTTTTGCAGACCTTTGCCCTGAAGGAATATGTGAACGTGTTAGTTTGCATATCGAAAGCTATTTCACCTCAGGAGGGCATCTCTGAAAGACAGTAGCAGCTGAATCCCACAAGGTGCCAAGTTCTCAGACCTAAAGGTTTGGATTTGCTTTGTAAAGCAAAGCAGATCTGTTAAAAACTACAGGATGAGGGCTGATCAAAGAGTGCCTGCCGGGAACAGACAGCCCCGGTGGCTATAAGCAATTAGCCCAAGGGACAGTTCCTGCTTAAAACTCCGGACTACCTGTCTCAATTCACAATAACCTGATAAAGAAAATACGGAGCCAATATATCTCTGTTTAACCTCTCTGTTAAGTGATTAGTTTACCTTAGAACTTAGAAGTTAGTCTTTGAAAGATTTTGTAACCATTTGTTCACGTAGATAGAATTAGTTAAGGGATCTGTAGAAGCCTCTTGCAAAACTGTTAACCTAAGAGGAACTACCTGCTGTTATGTAAATCTGTTACCCCTGGCAACTGATCTCTGTACTTATAAATGACCATGTAAAACTTCACTCATGGCCTCTGAAATTGACGGAGAAATCCAGGCCCCCTGAGCACCCGCTTTGCCTATAATCTTTATAAATCTATAAAATTATACCTTCGTCTCTGTGTATTCTTTTATTTCCATTATTTCCCATTTTCTATTATTTTCTTATCCTTTGCAACCTTACCAAAGGGACCCAGTTTTTTGCTGGGAATGTGGCCACCCCTCCTTGCAACTGATAGCCCTGGAATGTTTTTTCCTTTCTCTATAGCATTTGACTCCAATTTCTTGAAGATATTCTCTTGATTTCTGGATGACAGTCTAATTTTTCTGCCAGTTCCTTCCCTTTCTCTGCTGACCAGCTCCTTTTTCTTCTTCAGATCCCTAAATCTGTTCATTTCCCCAGAATGTTACTCCTTAGGTTTTGACTCTTCTTTCTTAAAAATTCAATCTACTTTGACAATTACTATCTTTTTCCTAAAAGCACCAAAATTACCCTCACCCCACCCACCCACACCAATTCTAATTTTTAACTCCTCATTAGACATTTCCACTTGGAATTTTCCACCATCATCTCAAACTCTATGAGGCTACATTCTGTATTTTTCCCCCCTTAATTTTTTACTATAGGAATTTCCCAACACATACAAAAGTAGACAATAGCATACGAATCCATCAAACAGTTGTTTAATATGTACCCATCATACAGTTGCATCAACAGCTCAGGGCCAATCTTGTTTCGTTTATTCTCCTACCCATTCTCCCCCCCTGTATTATTTCAGTATGTACCTCTAAACAATATCTTTTTTTAAACATAGTTACAATAACATTTATTATCAACTCACTCCAAATTACCAATAATTCTAATCATACAACTTATTCTTCCGGACCTTCCCAGGCTAATTTAACTGGAATACATTAGAACACAAAAGGCACAAGTATGCCTAGCTGTCAATGGAGACTACAGTTCTAGGAAGGCTTATGCCAATTTAGTTTCTAAAATCCATTTACTTTCAAAAACTAAATAAGCATATTATAATTCCTAGCCTTAAAACTATTCTAGCCAGGCGCAGTGGCTCACGCCTGTAATCCTAGCACTCTGGGAGGCTGAGGCGGGTGGATCGCTCAAGGACAGGAGTTCAAGACCAGCCTGAGCAAGAGCGAGACCCCGTCTCTACTAAAAAATAGAAAGAAA
>NW_012149507.1:7966083-7967601 GCF_000956105.1 Propithecus coquereli | reverse complement strand
GTTATCCAATTAATTTCTTTCTAATTTTAGTACAGACGGGGTCTCACTCTTGCTCAGGCTGGTCTCTAACTCCTGAGCTGAAACAATCCGCCCGCCTCGGCCTCCCAGAGTGCTAGGATTACAGGCGTGAGCCACCGCGCCCGGCCCATAAAGATATTTTTTTCTAAATAGTATCAATCAGTAGAGAAGCTACCAAGTTCTATTCCTTAATTTTGGGGGTACTTATTGGAAAGCAGAAAAATCACAAAGTAGGGCAAGGGAAAAATCACAAAGTGGGCCAAGTCCCCATTATTTTAGAGTATAACGTTAATCATTCATCACTCTTTTACTTTGTAGGTAGTTAGCTTATTGTGATGCCATCTAATCTTGAGGTAAAACTAAACACCTGACTTAAACTTTAAGCACTCTAGTGAATTAAAGCAGAAGAGACAAAAAAGCAGAGGAAGTAGAAAGTAATACAAACATAAAACTGGAGGTGACCTAATGTTTTCCTTTTGTTTCCTAGCCTTTACAGTATAGTTCTATCTTCTTTTCTGGATGACAACAATTTACATACAGTAACATGTAACATGTAGAATGAACTGAGTCTGTGTATGTAAAGCTGGAGCATAGTAAGGAAAGGCTTTGGGAATGAGTCTACATAAGCATCCAGCATATTCACATTTTCACTTGGTTTTCTACTCATTGTGACATGTATAACAACTCTTATTAAATGGTAGGAGAAAAAAATATATCTGATATGTAAAAATATCTAGGAAGAAAGCCATCTGCTAGCAATAATGTTGGAAATAAAGAAAAAAATAAAACAGTCTAAGAAAGTGATAGACAAAAGTTTTAAAGAGTAGAATGCTGAATTTCAAGCATCTCAGACTTGATGTGGAGAACTGCTTGATATACCCAAGGAAAAAACATGTATTCGTGGGACTTTTTCCAGGGAATACCTCAGCCAGAAAAAAGCTGTTCATCACATAAAAAAATACAAACCTTTAGTGAATGTTTAAAAGATGGTCAACATTCAAGTGAGGCTATGTAATCTGGGAGAAAGCCAACAAGCACATGTACAACATTATCTGTATATGAGAACTGGGCAATTAGCAAAGGTTTTAATGTAAACCATATTACCTTTAAAGAAACACAGTACAAAACATACCACCAGATGCATTGCTAATGGCTGATCCTGCAGATGCCACCTTGGAAACTGCTGCTGGATTATATGTCCAAGATGTTCCACAAACTTCCACCTTTAAATCACTGTCTGAGTATATCTGTTGTACTCGGCCAACTTTACCTAAAGTCTTGAAAAAAAAGTTAAATTCATGTTTCCAAGTCTAAGAATATACCATAAAATCAATCACTGGTTTTTAGTATGTTTAAAGTATTTATTCTGCTTGTTCCTAATGAAAACACTTTTAAAGAATAAACATTTTCAGGCTGGGCGTGGTGGCTCACGCCTGTAATCCTAGCACTCTGGGAGGCTGAGAAGGGAGGATCACTTGAGGTCAGGAGTTTGAGACCAGC
>NW_012149507.1:7958756-7963463 GCF_000956105.1 Propithecus coquereli | reverse complement strand
GGTGGTGCATGCCTGTAGTCCCAGCTACTCAGGAGGCTGAGGCAGAAGAATTGCTTGAGCCCAGGAGTTTGAGGTTACTGTGAGCTAGGCTGATGCCACAGCACTCACTCTAGCCTGGGCAAAAAAGCGAGACTCTGTCTCACAAAAAAAAAAAAAAAAAAAAAAAAACTATTCTATATACACTTACTGGAAGCATCGCTTCAGCCCATTCGCCATGTCCTCGTTGTAGAAGTTTAATTCTTTCCAGATCATAACAAACTTGTACAAGGTCACCCACTTGAAACTGGGAGGCACCTCCTTCTGCACCTTGAGCAGCATCCCCACTTCGGACAATGTTTGCTTTAGTGAGAACAGCAGGATTGAAGGTCCACCTACAACAGCAAAGCTAAAACTCAAAATGGGTACGTTTACTTAATTTTCACAAAACATTCTTAAACACAGCAGATCAAAACAGCAAGGCAATCCTTTGCAATTACATCCTGAATAATTTGTATTTCCTTTTCATAATTTTATTATACAAATTTGGGGAAAGAGTCATCTGTAATCACACCACCCTAATACAACTATTAACATTTTAGTACACTTTTGACTAGATTTATTCTCTCCTGCAATAAAGAAAGCAATCCCATTTATAATAGCTACAAAAATATAAAATACCTAGGAATAAATCTAACTAAAGAAGTGAAACATCTCTACAAGGAAAAACAATAAAACATTCATAAAAGAAACCAAAGAAGACACAAACAAATGGAATGATTGGAAGAATTAATATTGTTAAAATGTTAATACTACCCAAAGCAATCTACATATTCAATGCAATCTCTATCAAAATACCAAGGACATTCTTCACAGAAATAGAAAAAACAAGCCTAAAATTCAAATGGAACCACACGAAAGACACCAAATAGGCAAAGCACTCCTCAGCAATAAGAACAAAGCTGGAGGCATCACACTATCTGAATTCAAAATATACTACAAAGCCATAGTTACCAAAATGGGATGGTACTGGTATAAAAATAGACATATAGATCAATGGAACAGAATAGAGAACCCAGAAATAAATGCACGCACTTATAGCTCACTCACGTTCGACAAGTGTCAAGAAATTACACCAGGGAAAGTACAGTCTCTTCAATAAATGGTGCAGAGAAAACTGGACAACCATATGCAGAAGAATGAAACTAGACCCCTATCTTTCACCATAAACAAAAATCAAATCAAAATGGATTAAATACTTAAATATTAGACTTAAAACTATAAAATTACTAGAAGAAAACATTGAGGAAATGCTTCAAGACATTGATCTGGGCAAAGGTTTTGGGGGAGGGGGGGTAAGACCTCAAAAACACAGGCAATAAAAGCAAAAATAGACATATGTGATTGCCCAAGCTAAAAAGCTCCTGCACAGCAAAGGAAACAATCATAAGTGAAGAAACAAAATTTCAAACAATATATTCAAAAGAAAGGAAATCAGTATATTGAAGAGATATCTGCACTCCTGTGTTTAATTCAGCATTATTCACAACAGCCAAGATACGGAATCAACCCAAGTGTCCATCGGTGGATGTGGATTAAAAATGTGTGGTATATATACACAATGGATATTATTCAGCCACAAAAAAGAATGAAATTCTGTCATCTGCAGCAACATGGATAGAACTGGAGGTTATCACGTTAAGTGAAATACGCCCGGCACAGAAAGACGAATACCAAATCTTCTCACTCATATGCAGGAAATAAAAAAGTAGATGGTAGAGAGTTGACTGGTGTTTACCAGAAGCAGGGAAGGGAAGGGGAGGGGAGAGGACAGGATAAAGAGGGTTGGTTAATGGGTAAAAAAATTAGATAGAAGGAATAAGATCTAATGTTCAATAGCACAGTAGGGCGACTATAGCTAGTAATGATTTGTTCTATAGGTCAAAATAGCTAGAGGAAAGGAATTGGAATGTTCCCACTATAAACGGGGTAAATGTTTGGGGTGATGGATATCCCAAGTGCTCTGGTTTGATCAGTACACATTGTATGCATATATCAAAATATCATATGTACCCCAAAAATACGTACAACTATTGTATATCAATAAAAAAAGAGAGAGAGAGATGACCCTGGAGATACAGACCACAAGAGTTTTAACGTAACCCTTCTCAGCAGGGTAGATTGATATGGTCCATTATGAACACAGACTTTTTTTTTTTTTTTAAGAGAGAGGCTGGCCAGGCATGGTGGCTAACACCTATAATACTAGCCACTTTGGGAGGCCAAGGCAGGAGGATCACTTGAGGCCAGGAGTTCAAGACCAGCCTGGCAATGTAAGACCCCCGTCTTTATAAAAAATGTAAAAATTAGCTGAGTATGGTGGTGCACACCTATAGTCCCAGCTACTCAGGGGGCTGAGACAGGAAGATCATTTGAGCCCAGGAAGTTGAGGTTACAGTGAGCTGTGATCACACCACTGCACTCTAGCCCGGGTGACAGAGTGAGACTCCGTCTCAAAAAAAAAAAAAAATAGAAAAGAGAGACAGGCAAAGTGGACTCAAACTGCTGGGCTCAAGCAATTCTCAAACCTCAACCTCCAGAATGGCTGGGATTACAGGTCTGTGCCAGACCCAGCAACACCGAACTTTTTAAGCACTTAGACCTAATACTGATATAATGTATTCTACTCCAGAAGGAAAAATGAACAGTGCACAGAACACTGTATCACAAATATAGTCATATAAATTCACATACACACAGACCATACGCACATAAAACCTTTATCTACCATTTAAGAGCTAGCTTTAATAAGTCTTTGGTTTCTTTTGCTTTCTTTAAAGTTCTCTATATAATAATTTCATTTGTCATCATCAAAAGTTGAGAAATATCACCAACCTATTGCCACTTGGATACTGTACTACAATGTCATGATCTTCATCAATGCCACAAACAGTTCCAGTTGTAGTTAAAGTCTCAAACATTCCATCAGTCCATCCTCCATGACCATGCTGCAAAGACTGTACAATTTCTAGGTCAAGATCTATATTTACTAGGTCACCAATCTGTAATCCACCAGGATTCCTGTTGCCATTCTGCTCACCTGCAATTTCAGACACAGTTGAAAAAACAAAAAGAAAAAAATCACAGCAACAATATGCAACTTCGTTATTTTTAAACAAGAACAACAAGACATATTAGTTTTAGGCGTTACCTAATCTTAAAATGTTTTGAGAATTCACTGTAAGTATGAAATTCTAGAACTAGAGAGCTTTAAGAAAGAAAAAAATCACACTCAATAATTGAAATAATGTGATTATTTACAACAAAGACTAAACAAGAGTAGCATCTACAAAATCCAACCTTATTTCAGAACACAAAGTTCTGGGTGCTGAAAATATTCACTTTTATGAATAACTAGAGACTATGAAAGAAAACTGGAATTATTTTGAAGTGAATTAATCTGAAGTGCTTAGTATTATTTTTTAATAAATGGTTCTTGTGATTTTTGCCCTAAACAGCATTTTTAAATATTTTAAAGCCTATTCCCTAAATTATTTCCAAAGCTAGTTGTGAGATAAAAGATTCATGATCATAAAAAACTATGCTGAGAGAACCAAAATATGCATGTTGACTCTGCATTTTTCTTATGAAAGCAAAACACAAAATAAGAAAGTTTCTGAAAGCAAGAAAAATGGATGAGCTCATCAAAAACACAGGTATTTTTGCTACATTCTCCTTTTTTTAAAAGAAAAAATTAAGGTATGCTGCAAGCAAACACTTTTTGCTAAAAAGGCAAGCCAAATGATTTGGAAAGAGGAATACACAGTTCACATGAGAAAGGAAAACATTCAGAGACTAAAGATTTGATCAGGAGAGTGTAATAAATGTTCGCTCTTACAACAGTAAATCCATAAAATGAAGGTAATTTTGGTTTCTAGTCCTCCTTTTTATTTTAGTGATACATGAAATCATATTTATTATATTACCTTAATTTTAGAGCTACTTTTGCATTAAGAAGACAATTTTACAGAAATTCTAATGAATTTATAAGCACTAATTTGTCAAATTCTATTCTCAGTAGTGTATGATATACAACAATGATGTAATCTAATGCAAAATTTTTCAATGATATAAGTTTATGGTTAAAAGACAAAAGTTTCAAATATATATTATGACATAAATGGCATATCAATTCTCCAGACATGACAACTCTTTTGAGTCTAAATAAATCTTGGTAAAAGAACAAATGCTTTAAAACCAAAATAAAACCAAAAAATTATTTCTCTAAATAACTTTAATGGTAATTAATTTTTTTAAAGTCCAATTTAAACATTTTATTGACTCCATGAACTCTGACCCATTATTTAGTAATTTTCTCTAATCTGCTAACTCACCTAGCACAGGGCAGTGATCTCTGTAGAAAGAACCTCCTTTGGCATCCTGAACACACTTCAGATCAGACTAAGAAGAAAAGAAACCAGAAAAAAAATCACACATGAAAACTTCAAATGTGGCTCAATACCTGAAACAGGAACAAATATTCATTCAGAACATACCCACAACAGAAGTCAAGAGTAGCTCTGGGTTAACAAACACATTAAACATTGTTTTCAAAGTACTTGTCAAAAACTAGAAACCTAATCTTCATATAGATCATGCTTGATTTATTTTAGCTTTCTTTCAAAGCTCATAATTAAAATGCCTGTATCTTATTAGATGATATTATAATAT
>NW_012149507.1:7954120-7957916 GCF_000956105.1 Propithecus coquereli | reverse complement strand
TATAAAAATTAGCCGGGCATGGTGGTGCATGCCTGTAGTCCCAGCTACTTGGGAGGCTGAGGCAGAAGGATCACTTGAGCCCAGGAGTCTGAGGTTGCTGTGAGCTAGGCTGACGCCACGGCACTCTAACCCAGGCAACAGAGCAAGACTCTGTCTCCAAAAAAAAAAAGAAAACAAAACAAATTATAAAGAACTTTGAATGGGGAGGTAGTTGTGGTAAAATAAAAACTACAGAAAATGTGGACTTAGAACAACCTTGGGTGTTACTGTCAAAACTCAGAAGTGGAGTTACTTAAGTAATTAAGTGCCTAATATGGCTAGGCACAGTGGCTCTCACCTATAATCCTAGCACTTTGGAAGGCCAAGCGGCGAGGATAGTTTAAGGCCAGGAGTACGAGACAAGTCTGAGTAAAATAGCGAGACCCTCATCTCTACAAAAAATAAAAAAAAACTAGCCAGGTGTAGTGATGAGTGCCTGTAGTCCAAGCTACTTAGGAGGCTGAGGTGGGAGGATCACTTGAGCCCGGTAGTTTGAGGTTGCAGTGAGCTATGATGACACCACTGCACTCTAGCCAGGGCAACAGAGCAAGATGCTATCTCGAAAAAAAAAGTGCCTAACAGTATGTGGCATACATAGTAGGTGATCAGTATTTCTTACTCTTTATTGAGAAAAGGAGCTCCTTTTTGCACATGCATGCATGCACTCATACACACACGTGCACACAGAACCCAACTCTTACAAGCCTCTTTTGTTATCACTCAATCCTGGCCAAAGAGACACAGGGGTCGAACTGCTTTAAAGTAATACTTTAACCCAGAATCTATCCTAAGAAAATATACCCATAATGTGCAAAGACATATGAACAAGGATGCTTACTGACACACTGCTTACAGCAGTGGTGGAGGGAACAAAACCCAATCCAGATATCTATCCATCAACAAAAATCTCGTTAAATAAATAATGGTATAACCATAGAAAGGAGTACTACTCAGCCATCAATCTATATATGCTACTCACTAAATACAGCACATAGCCTTCACTTGAAAGAATAATCACTCAGAATCCTACAAAAATTCAAGTTAAAAACAAGTAGAGCCACGAAGACAATAATAAAAAACTGATAACTGATGTTATATATAATGATAATAGTTGGCACATAATGTATTTGTTTAAACTCACATGGCTGGCTTTTATATATAAATGGAATAAATTAAGGGAATAGTGGGATATTTTCTCCCTTTCTAATGAGGCATACAAGATAGTTGGAAAAAAATGAAATTGAAACAACTCTTCGAATGGGGAATGTATTAAAGATGGAAAGGATATGAAAAGCATTAATATTTTGGCATTCATTATACTCTATAAATATCAAGATCAACGTCTGAATAAGTCCATAAAACACAGAAACATAGGGCAATCCACTGAATAACCCTCCACTATTCTTCTAAACACTTAAGTAACTTGAGGTGTCTCTAGGTCAATCATTTTCAATTATCGACACTACATTTTAAAACTTACAGGGGAAAAAAAATCTCCTTAAAAATAATTTAAATACCTATTATAATTTATACTTTTATCAGCTACTGGAACACAGAATACAAATATACCATAAAACCTCGTTATAATACCTTCAGGTCCATGCCAAGGAATGGTCTTACAGATGACTTTAAACTTTTTTGATAGATTTTAGTAAATAAATTCCCCAGACTTACATTGATAATGGATCAGCTCTACTCTACACAATGAATATATAGTAAGGTGCCCAAACATTAACTGAGGGCAAAATCATACTGACTATTAAATAATTTAGACAAACATAGTAAAAATGTAAAGGTCTCACAAGTTTATTAAATTCGCACTTTACAGATTTCCTTCCTGTTGCATATTCATAACTGAGATGGCTGTATTATTTTTTTTTTTTTAGACAGAGTCTCACTCTGTTGCCCAGGCTAGAGTGCCATGGCGTCAGCCCAGCTCACAGCAACCTCAAACTCCCGGGCTCAGGCGATCCTCCTGCCTCAGCCTCCCGAGTAGCTGGGACTACAGGCATGCGCCACCATGCCCGGCTAATTTTTTCTATATATTTTTAGTTGTCCAATTAATTTCTTTCTATTTTTAGTAGAGACGGGGTCTCGCTCTTGCTCAGGCTGGTCTCGAACTCCTGAGCTCAAACAATCCACCCGCCTCGGCCTCCCAGAGAGCTAGGATTACAGGCGTGAGCCACCGCGCCCAGCCTGCTATATTCTGACAAAAGGAAACAGCACAAGGTAAAAAAATAAAAGAGCACAAGGGCTATTCACCCATCCAACATTTCATCTGTGTGGTTCTTCACTACTTACCATGCCCTCGAAGCCAACTCTGTAAAGGTTCTTAGCACCATTATCCCAGAGAACATAGGCTGCACTGTGTGGGCTTGATGCACTCCAATCCTGGATTTCTGTTACCTAACAGAAGTTTTCAAAAGAGAAGGAAAGCTCTTTTAATTAATTATTACTTTCATATCTTAAAAATCATTTCACCTATCAACCTGTGTCACAGGATCATGAAAAATACTTATTTGCCAAATATATGTCGCTTCTAACATATAATTAAATTATCATTAGAATCATATTTTCCCAGAATTATAAGGTACTTTCCAAAACTATTGTAGAAACTTTAAACTTGGAGGTTATGGGATTATACTAATAAAATATCAGAAAATAAATAATTTGATACAAAATTTAAAATCTTTGTATTCTTAAAGGGTTTAAGAAGAGCATATTTTTTTAGACCATTACTCAATGTAAAATTTTAAATCTTTGACCAAATATCCAAAATGATTCAAGAGAAAACTACTTTCTAGTCACCTAAAAATTGAGAAGCACAATACTCTTGAAGAGCCTTGGTGGCAATGCTCAAAGAGGACATGAGTTGCTTTTGTTCCTCCAGCAGGTCCCACATTTGTTCCCAAATAAGCAGGCCACCTAAGCTAAAACAGCATGCATACAATGGAAACCCAGCACAATCTCTAGGCCCAATATCCAATTAGACTTATTCTTAAATTCATTGGATTAAAAAAAAAAGGACTGGGACTGCTATTGCTTAAGGGCCTAGAATTAAGTGTGGGATGAGTATTCCTTATCCAAAATGCCCAGGACCAGAGTCTGCGATTTGGGACGTTTGCAGAAGCTGGAATATTTGCATTATACTTAAAGCATCCTAAATCAAAAAATCTGAAATCTAAAAGACTTCACTAAGCATTTCCTTTGAGCATGAGGTCAGTGCTCAAAAGTTTCAGATTCTGGAGCACTTCAGATTTCAGATTTTCTGATTTGAGATGTTCAACCTGTACACAAAAATGACAAAACAGTGAGCATTAAACTGACATTCTCAAGTAAACCAGTCTATTGCTAAGAGTGGGAAACTACACACATGCAATTCAGATTACTCTTCTCTATCTTGACACTTTAAATCAGCTACCCTTCATCATGACTTAGAATGACAGGCTGATGTTAAGTATAATTTTTAAGGCACAGACTTAAAAACATACTATTACATTAAATAAAATATAAAATGAGGCTAGCATTGTGACTCATTCCTGTAATACCAGCACTTTGGGAGGCCGAGGCAGAAAGATCACTTAAGCTCAAGAGTTTGACACCGGCCTGGGCAACACGGCAAGACCCCATCTCTATAAAAAATTTTAAAATTAGCTGGGTGTAGACCGGGCGCGGTGGCTCACGCCTGTAATCCTAGCACTCTGGGAGGCCGAGGCGGGCGGATTGTTTGAGCTCAGGAGTTCGAAACCAGCCTGAG
>NW_012149507.1:7947147-7953480 GCF_000956105.1 Propithecus coquereli | reverse complement strand
CACTATATATTACAAAAATATAGCATATGTAAAAATTAAAGAATAAAAAAATGAAATGAACACCCATGTAACTGTTACCCAACCTAAGGAAAAAAAATATTACCCATACTTTTCAAGTCCCCTAGAGACATCTCATCAATCCCATCCTCCTGCCTTCCAGCAGAGGTAACCATCACCCTCAATTTGAGACCATCATTGCCTTGCTTTGCTTTATGATTCTGCTCAATTAACCATTGTATAACCTTGCAAAGAAATAGTTTCTAATACTCAAAAGGTAAAATACGGCCAGGTGTGGTGGCTTAACCCTTAAGCCTGTAATCCTAGCACTTTTGGAGGCTAAGGCAGGAGGACTGCTTGAGCCCAGGAGTTCAAGACCAGCCTGAGCAAGAGCAAGACCCCTTCTCTACAAAAACCAGAAAAATTAGCCAGGCATGGTGGCGCATGCCTGTTGTCCCAGCTACTTGGGAGGCTGAGGCAGGAGGATTGCTGGAGTCCAGGAGTTTGAGGCTGCAGTGAGCTGTGATGACACCAGTGTACTCTAGCCCGGGCAACAGAGTGAGACCCTGTCTCAAAAAAAAAAAAAGTTGATGATTGTTGAAGTTGAATGATGGGTACACAGGTATTTGTTATGCTATTCTTTCTACTCTGGTATATGTTTGAAATATTCCATAAAGAAAAACTTTAAAAAAAAGAAAAAAGAAATATGACCTAGCATACCTACATGAAACACTCAATTCAAATGTATTCAGGAGTACTTGTGAAGTAAAAACAGCCTTAAAATAGTAACATGGGTAGTAGTACTTAAGAAGCCCTCTAAGAATACACTACACCCAATTAATGTAGAAGAGTAGAATAGAGCAGCCAGCATTGAATGGAAAGGGAGGACATTAACGTTCTTCATTCACATATACAGAAAAAAGTAAATCAGACAACAAAAATTACATTTGGTCTTAAACATGTACTTAACAATGTTACCATAAAGATTTATTATATGAAGTTCCCTCACTCAGAGTCACATGTGCAAGATGGCCTCATTTATTTTTCCTCATTTTGTTCTTAAAATGCAAGATGTGTTAAATCATAACGAACAAAAAATGTAATGCGTATGACTCAAAAGCCTCAAGAACACCTACTTTTATCACCCAAAAAGTGCCAATATAGCAAACACCCAGAAAGTTCCATTTAAGTGGCTTCAAACTTTAACAGTAACTGCCTCTAAAAGCTGATGAAAAAATAACTTGCAACCCTCTGACCATATAATTAATTGTGGAGAAGAATATAAAGTCATTTTTCAAAATGAAAGTATTTAAAACTTACTTCTCATGTCCTCTTTCCAAATAAGTTACGAGAATGTGTGCTCTACCAAAAGAGAAAGTTAAGTAAGATGACATTAACAGAATACAGAAAACATGGCCAGGAATGTTGGCTCAAGCCTGTAATCCTAGCACTCTGGGAGGCCAAGGTGGGAGGATCACTTGAGCTCAGGAGTTCAAGACCAGCTTCAGCAAGAGTGAGACCCCGTCTCTACTAAAAATAGAAAGAAATTAGCCAGGCAACTAAAAATTAAAAAAAAAAAAAAATAGCTGGGCGTAGTGGCACACACCTGTAGTCTCAGCTACTTGGGAGACTGAGGCAGGAGGATAGCTTGGAGCCCAGGAATTTGAGGTTGCTGTGAGCTAGGCTGATGCTATGGTACTCTAGCCTGGGCAACAGAGCAAGACTCTGTCTCAAAGACAAAAAAAAAAGGAATACAGAAAACATGACACCCAGCCAGGAAACAGGCAAAGGCATCCATCACAGGACATAAAGGGAGCTTTCAGGATGACTGCTGAGCACCAGGCATGGAGGATGACCCATCTAGATTGCAACCATTGATTCATGGGCCCGACAAGTTGAAAGACTCTCATCACCAAGATTCCCACTGCCATTGTAACATTTTTATTCATCTGAGGACATACTGCCGAAGCGAGCCTAACTCACGTCCTTAGTGTACTTGGCTTATATGGACTATGTAATAACAACACTCTCACTCTCCCCTCTGCCCCCCATTCCCTGCCACCTGGATCAGCTGAGGTCTCTCATCTCACCTTATGAAATATTCTGCTTTCACCTACTTATAAAACTCTTGAGCTCTTCACACTAACTGAGAATGGTAACAGAATAGGGGGCCATTGCCCCTCAGAAACAGGCCTTTAAGGGAATGGAATATAAAACAAGTCAATTCGAATGAACTTTTAATAGCAAGAAAGTCAAGAACATGAGATACTGCTTAGGGAGGACTGGCCCAAACGGGGTGTTCAGAAAGGCAATCTGGGCAAAAAAATGACAATATAAAAAAAAGCCTGAGGGTGGAAAGGTAAAACCTACCTAACAACCCTCTCAAGGAACACCAATGGGCTGGGCGTGATGGCTCACACCTGTAATCCTAGCACTCTGGGAGGCCGAGGCGGGCGGATTGTTTGAGCTCAGGAGTTCAAGAACAGCCTGAGCAAGAGCCAGACCCCGTCTCTACTAAAAAAACAGAAAGAAATTATCTGGACAACTAAAAATATACAGAAAAAATTAGCCAGGCATGGTGGCACATGCCTGTCCCAGCTACTCGGGAGGCTGAGGCAGTAGGATCGCTTGAGCCCAGGAGTTTGAGGCTGCTGTGAGCTAGGCTAATGCCACGGCACTCACTCTAGCCAAGGCAACAGAGTGAGATTCTGTCTCAAAATAAAAAAAGGAACACCAATGCTTACAAAAGAGCAGGAACACTTTTTCTTCCAGGAAAAAAAAAAAGAAACAAAAATTTTTAAAACTCTCATTGGCATAGACAAAAATGGGCCAAGAATTCATTTGTGGTACTAATAAAAATCTTCTAAACGTACAGTATTCTAGAATACATGACAAACTAAGAAAAACACTGTACCTTTCCCCTACGTCCATTTCCACCATCCTGATCTTCCCACTGCCAGTCCACTCCTCGTACCACTCTGGCACCTGCGAAGATTCCTCTGGCTGTAATCTTCTTAGATTTTCTACGAGACTCTAACAGAACCCTAAAAATAAAATTATTTATTTTCAAATTTATATAAAAATTGGTAACTAATTTATTTTTTCAAACAAAATTACAAAAAGTTTATTTTGAAAGTAGAAGAGATTCTTCATTGTTCTAGTTATTACCATAATATTAGTAGCATGATACAGAAATACCTTGTACATTCCACAGGTGATGATGACAACAGTAGTTGTATTAATAATAGAAAAGCTAACATTTACAGTGCTTTTACATATATCAGTGTAAAGTGTTACATTTAACAGAAAGGTACTAATATCTTATCCATTTTACAAATAAGGAAACTGAGTCTCTCAGAAGTAATTTGCCCAAAGTCACAAAAGTTAAAAAGTAATAGAGTCAATATATGAACCCAGTCTAAGCATTTCAGGGTATCACTATACTTTTTACTATTTTAGAGGTGGCAAACTCAAATCCCTAAAGCTGCTAGGCAAGTAATATAAATGAGGGCCTAAGAAAAATAGCACTACAACGACAAATGGCAGATGGCATTTGACCTCAGACTTAGGAAGACAACAGGAGGTGACAAGAACTTAGGTCAATTCAAGAGCATGATCTGTTTTAAAGGGTGCAGGTGTTTGTTTCTCTGCTTCAGCCAACTGCTGCCAAGAAAAAATGTAGGCCGGGCATGGGGGCTCACACCTGTAATCCAAAGCACTTTGGGAGGCCGAGGTGGGAGGCCTGCTTGAGGTCAGGAGTTCAAGACCAGCCTGATCAAGAATGAGACCCTACTCTACAAAAAACAGAAAAATTAGCTGGGTATAGTGGCTTATACCTATAGTCCCAGCTACTGGGGAGGCTGAGGCAGGAAGATCCCTTGAGCCCAGGAGTTTGAGGTTGCTGTGAGCTATGATGACGCCACTGCACTCCAGCCAGGGCAACAGAGCCAGACCCTGGCTCAAAAAAAAAAAAAAGAATGTAAGTCCAGTGTTGAGTGCCTTTTGGCGGGAGCTTAAAGATCCATAAACTTCGACTTTGGTGTGAAATCACCTGATTTTAAAAGGTTAGCAATTATTCAAAAATTTAGAGTCATCTGTATGCCAGTAAAATACATCTGTGGCCAGGATTTGACCTACACTAAACTGTCTCCAAAGTATTGCATACTGACTGAAGATTATGAACCTTGAAAAAGATTCCACACTCAACTATCTGGGCCAGCTTGATTCTCCAAGGCCATCTATCGCTTACTCTTCTGTATCTTTCTCATTCATACAATCAGAAAAGTTGAATGGGTTTTGTTTTTCTAATTTTAGCTCATTGTTCATCTATTCATTTTCAGAATGTCTTTATTATTCCCTAACTTTAAGTATAAGCAAAAGACAAAATAAACAACTCATTCAAAACTACTCAGTTAATAAACGGCAGGACCATGATTTACACCAACACAGTCTAACTCCAAAATCTATTTATCTATTAATACTACTACTCTTAGCTGTCTCCCTAAGACTGGCTAGAATCTTGCTCCTATGCATTATCCATATCTACAAGAGAAGATTCCATCACCTAAAATTCTGCACCCATTAACAATGAATACTCTCTCATTGCTCCTAGGACACTTAATACGTATCTCTACCACAGTCCAAAACATCACATGATAATCATTGATCCAATATTTCCTTTAACTTTTAAACACCTTAAGACTATTATGGGGGAGGTGGGGGGGGCGGGGTGGAGAAAGACTACTATGTGTCTTATTTATCCTGAAATGTCCACAAACATAGCAGCTGTCATGTAGTCTTAATAAATGCCTACTGACTCAATGAATGGGCCCTGGTGTTCATCTGGTAGCAATTAACAGAATAGCAAGCATAATGAGAAGAAAATAATTGGGCTGCCCTTACATTTCCAAACATAGAGTAGTGCTAAGGGTCTAAGCTAGAGAAAGAATAGCCCAGATCACCTTGGAAAAATACATACAGTTCCATCTTCACAGAGCTGCTCTCTCATTTTATGGCAGGCTTGGTCTATTTCTAGCCTGCTATCTGCTACCTTCTGATACTAAACTGTCAAAAGCTATTTGCTCATCCTATATTTAAGGCTCAGTAGTATAAAACAAATACAAACAAGGAATCACAACTGAAGAAAAAAATTATTTCCCTTACCGCTCACTTCCTGGTGTGGTAATTCTGTAAAAGCGATGTCTTAAATGATGTTTATCTCCATGATAACACACTGTGCACAAATCATAATTTGTACACTCTGCACATTTCCATCGAATGCCAATGATTGGTTGCTGGCGGCAGGTATCACACATGGTTCCATCATGCTTGATGCCTATTAAAATAAGGATACATACTTATGTTAATTATAAGTATAATTTATTTAAATATTATTCTCTGGGGGGGGAATAAGAACAGTACATTTTACAGGGTATTTTAATAAACCGAGAAAGAAATAACATTTCAAATATACCACATACAGCTTCAAGATAATAAATCTCAAATATTTTAATCAGTACAAATTATAAACTAAACATTTTCTCTCCCCTCCCTTTTTCATAAGTAAGAACGTATCTCAGAGTAGCTCTTTCTTTGCTCTCATCCACAAACTAAAACTTAGGTTCAACGCAGAGAAAGAAGAATCCTTTACCACCAAGTAGATGTTTCAAACTACAAACCCTCAGAAATCTTTGGAAGAATTTTGACCTATTCTGTAGTTAAACAAGTACTCCAAAACAAAAGACAATTTTATCCTCATGATACCATGGAAACAAACTATCAATTAACTTAAGAATTTACTCCTAGGTATTGATAATTTTTTCCCATTAACAATAAATCTTAGAAAATAATTGGCAAGAAAGTTTCCCTATTTAAAGGAAAATAATACACTGGTGGGGTTTTTCCCCCTTAAGGAACAAGAAGTAATAAACTTTGGGGGGGGAAAAAAAAAACAAGCACTTGGTAATATTACCTCCACTAAAAATAATCACACATATGGATGAGACAGACATTAGACCAATAAAAGGTACCACTATAAAGTAACGAAAATTACTTTCTTTCTAGGGTAATAGAACTGGGGGTAATGTTCCTTTACTATCCTATAATATTATCACTTGTTCCATAAACTAAAACTGGGATTTTTTTCGCAACATGTGGCTTGTGTTGCAGCTCAATGCGGAACAAGCAAGGGGTACAAGCACATCAGTTACTCTCTCCCGAATTCAAGTTCTGACTCTGTCAACGGCTGTTTTTTTTTTTTTTTTGAGACAGAGTCTCGCTCTGTTGCCCTGGCTAGAGTGAGTGCTGTGGCGTTAGCCTAGCTCACAGCAACCTCAA
>NW_012149507.1:7942172-7943502 GCF_000956105.1 Propithecus coquereli | reverse complement strand
CCAAAGTGCTGGGATTACAGGTGTGAGGCATCATGCCTAGGCGCGCGTGCACACGCGCGCCCTCACTCTCTCTTTTAAATATTACTTCCAACAAAAATACCAAAAGTTGACAAAGTTAGGTAAAATATTATTCTAGCTCATACAAAGATAAATTTTTTAGGTAAATTCTGAAATCTATCAACAGAAAAAAGATTTTGAAGAACTGTCATAATTGTCTGGTGTTGGGCTATTAAACTGAATTTTAAATTTTCATAGAACTGCCATTGTTAAAGAGAAATGCCAAGAATAGCAATACATTTAATATGAGGGATTTTTTTAATTCACAGATTTTTAATACTGAAAGAGAGGTATATCTGCTCTAAACAGGTACTATATACTAGTTATATTCCTTGAAAACTGAATGTATATTTAAAATGGAGGAGAGGTGTGCCAGATGGTATTTTCCAAAGGTGGCCACATGAGTCTACCTCTCATCCCACATGCTCTTCTTAGGAGACACTGACAATCCACTATTAAGAGGTGGGGTCTAATTCTCTCCCCATTGGACCTCGTTAGACATTTGTAACTGCCTTGATCAAGAGAGTACAGAGGAATTGACACTATGTGACTTCTGAAGTTAGGTCATAAAACCCAAGACAGATGCGGCTTGTCTGTCCATGTCTGTCTGTCGCACGCTCCCCGCCTCAGGATTCACACCTTACATGCACTGGGAGATCTGAGCCAATGTGTAGTAAGTCTGGCTACCCTGAAACCACTACAGTGGAGAGACCACAAGGAAAGAACACATGGAGGTATAAAAAATGCCTAAAGAACTCTGGCTGCCCAGCCCTCCACCTGTTTGACTCTTCCAGCTGAGGCCCAGACCTAGTAGAGTAAAGACAAGCCATGCTCATTGTGCCATCTCCAAATTTCTGATCCACGAGAGCTGTGAATATATAAACTGCTTTACACCACTCAATTTTAGGGTAATCTGTTATATAACCATAGTAATTAGAACAAAACAAGCTGAAAATGCTTTACAATCTTTGTTAGAGTTCCCTACTGTACAATGGACCAAAAATAAATTCAAGATAAAGAGCTAAGTGTGATAAAAAGAAAACCGTAAGAGTGCCACTTAAAAGTTGAACAATACATTTTACAAATTTGAGGAAAGTCTTTCTAAGCATGAAACAAACCTCAGAAGTCACACACATGTGATTACACATATACACAAGGGTGTGACTACAGAAAAATCTGAAAACCCACACCAAACTGCTAACAATAGCTGAGGGTGCACAGGTGGGGGAGACACACTTTCATATTTTGTTCTACATGCCTTCAAATTGTTTAA
>NW_012149507.1:7932019-7941804 GCF_000956105.1 Propithecus coquereli | reverse complement strand
AGTATTTACATACAAAATAATGGTATTTATTTCAAAATAATGGGGAGGCACAGAGGAGAAGTAAGGTGGAATTTAGATAAAACAAGATGAGTTGAAGTTGGGTAACGGGTACATGGGGGTTCATTACATTATTCTCTATTTTAAGTTTAGAAATTTTCCATAATTAAATAGAAGAAAGGAGCCTTTTTCTCAGAACTTCAGTCCCCTTTGGAGAAGGTAATATAGTCTTTAAAGGTGAGACAATATGTTCTAAAAATCAAATAAGAATGTGCTGTATATGCAAAAACTAGAGTACAATAGTAGTAATATTACTAAATTCTACAAGAAGTAACACACTATTGCTATTTCCAGATACAAAGGGGGTGAAAAACATATTAATTTTCCATATCAAAGTAACAAGATTTAAAACAAAGGGCCAGACTTGAGTATAAGCCTGTGTTTGAGCTGAGAAGGTTATGGAAAAGAGTGGGGGGGGAGGGGCAGAAGGAAAGGGGGAATGGGGAAACAGAAAGAAACAAATACCAGAAAGAAGCTGGGATGCCTAGTGGACTACAAAAGAACATGACACCTAACATCAAGTATGTTTTATATGCAATCCTCCTGCAGTCTCATACCACACAAACGCTTGACAATGGGGACAGAAAAGACAGTGGACATGAAGGTCTACTGATTAATTCAGAACTATTTCTTTACTTCCATTGTGGACAGGCCCTCTGCTACTTTCAAATGTCATTCTTGCTGCAGAATGGAGAACAGATAGGAAAAACGTAAAAGTGGCTAGAGAAAGGGAGTCAAGTTTTAAGAAGTTCATAGCAATCCAGGTTAAGATCATGATAGTTTAAATCAGGGTGTGACAGCAGAAGTGGAGAGACAGTGAGTCAAGAAATATTTAGATATAATGACAGTATTACTGGGTTTAAAAAAAAAAAAAGAAAGAAATATTTAGGACTTGGTAGCTGTGAGTTAGAAGACAAAAGATGTAGGAGGTATAAATAAGAAAGTATAAATAAGATTACTCAAGACAAAACAGTATTGGAAATATTAGCAATTAAACAGTACAATAAACTGAAATCTAGAATTGCTCTCCTTAAAAACAAGGAGAGCCACCAACAAAAAGTAAATAAGAACATACTAATTAAAAAATACAAGCCTAGGTCTCCACTGATACAAATTCACCTAAAAAACTAACTCAGAAAAAGAATTGGGAAAAGTTTCACAGAAACCATAGATGAGTAGACCTTTCAGAGAAAGGAAGAAATGGCAGAAGAGTACAGAGTGTGTGTTCAATGAACCAGGAGCATCAGCTTTGTTTAGCAGGAACATGAAATACAGTCAGAGACTTGAAGATAAATTACAGAGTTAAATTAGGAATTGGCAAGATCAGGTATAATTTCTAACCTGTATGCAATATTGAAATTGCTACATTAAATGGTAAAAACAAGGATACGTGATTTAGGAACCAAGTTCCTAACTTACTATCTACTTAACATTCAAAATCAACTTAAACTACTCTAGGACCAATAGTCTCATCTATAAATTAAGAAAACTCTTTCATATGGAAAGAAATATTGTGAGGCTAAAGTAATAGGTGAACACATTTTGGAAAGTTTTAAAGCAAGATGTGAATATAAACAATTATACTACACTTAATTTTAATGTAGATTTATTACATGCATTAGTCATCTATTTAAATAACTTAATAATCAAAATCATCACATATCCCAGGTAAATTCGACAATACTTATACAAAAATCAAAAAGCTTAATAAAGTTTTCAATTTTCAGCGATTACATATAGAGAACATTCAATTATTCATGTATGTGTGAATTAACCCCATTTTAGCAAATTACCCACGTGTATGGCCAGCCATTCTCTTATTACTATTGTGTCTCAGGTTTTTCCCCTAAACTTATGGCTTCCCTTCCCAGGGGTTATACCTATCTTCTAAATTCCTTTCAATTTTCACTCCAGAACACCATCAGAGGACACAACTGCCATGACAGCACTACATGACAGTAGATCACCTGCCACTTTCATCAGTTAATAATGATGTTTTTGTATCCAATGGTTAATTAAGTCTGACTGCATCAATCACAAAACTTATCACTGGCCACAGGCCCAAAAGAAATGATACTCTAGTTGGCCGGGCGTGGTGGCTCACGCCTGTAATCCTAGCACTCTGGGAGGCCGAGGTGGGCGGATCGTTCTGAGCTCAGGAGTTCAAGACCAGCCTGAGCAAGAGCGAGACCCCGTCTCTACTAAAAAATGGAAAGAAATTAATTGGACAGCTAAAAATATATGTAGAAAAAATTAGCCGGGCATGGTGGCGCATGCCTGTGGTCCCAGCTACTCGGGAGGCTGGGGCAGAAGGATCACTTGAGCCTAGGAATTTGAGGTTGCTGTGAGCTAGGCTGACGCCACAGCACTCTAGCCCGGGCAAAAGAGTGAGACTCTGTCTCCAAAAAAAAAAAAGAGTTCAAGATCAGCCTGAGCAACATAATGAGATCCCATCTCTACCACAAAAAAGAAAGAAAGAAAAATTAGCCAGGCATGGTGGTGCATGCCTGCAGTCCCAGCTACTCAGGAGGCTGAGGCAGGAGGATTGCTTCAGCCCAAGAGTTTGAGGCTGCAGTGAGCTATGATCATACACCACCGCCCTCATGTTCAGGCAACAAAGTAAAAAAAAAAAAAAAAAAAGAGAGAGAGAGAGAAAAGAAAAGAAAAGAAAGAAATTATACTTTAGTCTAAATGGAATGTAAACTAAAATTCTAAAATTAAAAAACCACAAAATTATACTTACACAACTCAGGTACCAACATTCACTAGTATCATATGTTTCAGTCTTTTAGAATATACATCAAAGAGTTGAACGCAACCATCATCTATTCTTCCTTTCTGTGTATGATGAATACACAGAAAAGTGCTTTTTTTTCTTTAATCCTAAAGCATAAAAAAAAAATCAAGGTACCCAAATAATCCATAAACTGGTTAATCATCCCAGGAGTTAGTAAGAATTTGCCATGTTTGCTTTAAATCAATATATAGCCAATTCTACATAATGTCTATCTTGAAAAAATAATTCTGTGATTATTTCTTTTCTTTTTTTTTTTTTTTAGAGACAGGGTCTCACTACATTGTCCAGGTTGGTCTCGAACTCCTGTCCTCAAGTGAGCCTCTCTCTTCAGCCTCCCAAAGTGCTGGGATTACAGGTGTGAGGCATCATGCCTAGGCGCGCGTGCACACGCGCGCCCTCACTCTCTCTTTTAAATATTACTTCCAACAAAAATACCAAAAGTTGACAAAGTTAGGTAAAATATTATTCTAGCTCATACAAAGATAAATTTTTTAGGTAAATTCTGAAATCTATCAACAGAAAAAAGATTTTGAAGAACTGTCATAATTGTCTGGTGTTGGGCTATTAAACTGAATTTTAAATTTTCATAGAACTGCCATTGTTAAAGAGAAATGCCAAGAATAGCAATACATTTAATATGAGGGATTTTTTTAATTCACAGATTTTTAATACTGAAAGAGAGGTATATCTGCTCTAAACAGGTACTATATACTAGTTATATTCCTTGAAAACTGAATGTATATTTAAAATGGAGGAGAGGTGTGCCAGATGGTATTTTCCAAAGGTGGCCACATGAGTCTACCTCTCATCCCACATGCTCTTCTTAGGAGACACTGACAATCCACTATTAAGAGGTGGGGTCTAATTCTCTCCCCATTGGACCTCGTTAGACATTTGTAACTGCCTTGATCAAGAGAGTACAGAGGAATTGACACTATGTGACTTCTGAAGTTAGGTCATAAAACCCAAGACAGATGCGGCTTGTCTGTCCATGTCTGTCTGTCGCACGCTCCCCGCCTCAGGATTCACACCTTACATGCACTGGGAGATCTGAGCCAATGTGTAGTAAGTCTGGCTACCCTGAAACCACTACAGTGGAGAGACCACAAGGAAAGAACACATGGAGGTATAAAAAATGCCTAAAGAACTCTGGCTGCCCAGCCCTCCACCTGTTTGACTCTTCCAGCTGAGGCCCAGACCTAGTAGAGTAAAGACAAGCCATGCTCACTGTGCCATCTCCAAATTTCTGATCCACGAGAGCTGTGAATATATAAACTGCTTTACACCACTCAATTTTAGGGTAATCTGTTATATAACCATAGTAATTAGAACAAAACAAGCTGAAAATGCTTTACAATCTTTGTTAGAGTTCCCTACTGTACAATGGACCAAAAATAAATTCAAGATAAAGAGCTAAGTGTGATAAAAAGAAAACCGTAAGAGTGCCACTTAAAAGTTGAACAATACATTTTACAAATTTGAGGAAAGTCTTTCTAAGCATGAAACAAACCTCAGAAGTCACACACATGTGATTACACATATACACAAGGGTGTGACTACAGAAAAATCTGAAAACCCACACCAAACTGCTAACAATAGCTGAGGGTGCACAGGTGGGGGAGACACACTTTCATATTTTGTTCTACATGCCTTCAAATTGTTTAATGTGATATTTTAATCATGTTATTAATTTTATAATTCTAAAAAGAAAACAAAAAACAAGAGATATCAATTTTATCCTCTCAAATTGACACAGATTTAAAAATAACTATCTCAGTGCATTCAGATGTGCCAAGAAAGACAGATACTGCTGGGGGGAGGGGAGGAAATCGTCACAACCTCTACAGAAGTGTTGTATAAAGTGTTGCAAAATGTTTCAAATGCCTTACAAGACTTTGATCCTGCCCTGGAATTTCTTAAAAGGTACATTGAAAGATACTTAATTGTTTATAGTAGATAAAGGCAAAAATTTAACATAACCAATGTTGAAAATATGGGGCTACTCGTGTGTAAACTATGTTAATCTATACAGGAAAAGTCTATGCAGTTATTAAACCACGTTATAGAAGAAATATTACTGACATGGTAAAATACATTATCATTATATAAAGTAGTTTGCAAGAAACTGTGTATAACATTTTGACAAATATATTACATAATACATATATAATACATGTGCATAAAAAACCAGAAAGATAATTCCTAAAACGTGCTGATAGGATTACCCTTTGTGGTTTTCCACACTAAATGTGTATTAATTCTAGAAAGCAGCTGGGTGAAGAGGAGCATTTAATATGAAGTATAAGCATCAGAGATGTCATGTCATATCACTTAAAATTAAAACTAAAAACAAAAACATGAGGGATCCTATGCAAATATTTACAGGAAACAATCTTCGAATTACTTTAGTATAATAATAAGGTATATAATTGCCACTTAAACATTTTTATTTCTTTTAATCTTTACACTGTTATATCATGATTATGAAAAGAAAACATACTTACCTAAATATACTCATGACCACATGCTTATAGTTAGAACCTAAAAACTTTATCTGTCTTAGCGTAAGAAAGCTGACAAAAAATATAACATCAAATACCAACAATGGTTAAATGTTCACACGATGGTTAAATTTCTGAACAAGGTCTAAAATAGGTCTCTGAGTTAGTTCCATCATCACAAAAAAGTAAAATGCACTAAACAAATCAGTATCCACTGGACACTTAAGAGATTTATCCTAAACTGTGCAGCTCTTCAAATGTTGGTTGATGAAAGACAGGAAAAATGTATTCCAATTTTCCCACTCCACCAAGGAAAAAAAAATGGTCCAGCTTGCAACTACTGCCTTATTTACATATTTTTCATCTCTATTTTCATTTTCCACAAAGTATAATGATAACATTCATGGGCTCATAATCTGTGTCAGGCTTTCTTTAAAAGGAACTATTACACACAATGACCACTGGTTAAAAAAAAAAAACCCATACTTCAGGAAAACCATTAATGCACACAAAAGCACATCCAAATCCTTTCTTGGTTCCCACAGTTCAAATGCCAACAAAGCTACTGAACAGCTGTGAAACAGACTAACACTAAGAATTGGAAAAAGTAAAGAAAGCAACCCACTCCAGTACAAAAATGAACACTATAGAATTTTTAATGAGATTTAGTTGACTTTAAAATGAAAGTTGATATTTAAAGAAAACATAAAGCAGGAGAAAGGGTATTAAATAAACAAGGCCAACATTTTACTGATTTTTTACTGTACTATGGTAGCTTTTTTGTTTCCCCTTATTATATCCACCCAATTCATCTCATCTAAAATCATCAGCCCTGGCAAGTTATTCCTTAAAATTTTTATTTCATAAAACTTAATTCCCTTACTAAACCTATTAAGTGCTTTTTCTCCTTCCTACAGAATACCATATTACCCTAGAGAGCTAATGCTCTTTTCCTTTGCTAAGCTTTATGAAGACATCTGCCACCATTAAATGAACCACCTGATGATAGCTTTTGACTCATTCTACAATACTCAAATGACCATCTGCTCTAACTTTTAATGGCATCTCGGCTTAAGTTCAATAACTTAGAGAATTTACACAGCTGAAGTCTTTTTGTTGGAAAATAGTATAAAAACAGTGAAATATACTACTCAAGATCAATAACCACAACTTCTTAGGAAAATAAATAAAAATAGCTCAAATTCACAAAGCACTGATCCATTTAAGAAAAATGTTCGATTTCTAGGTAGAAAAGATGACAAAGAACTAGAGTTCTCACTACAATTAGTTACACATGAAGCACTCCAACATGGACGAAGAATATCTAAATTATCGCTTTGTATAATAGCAAAAGAAAAAAGTAAACAATATAATTGTTCATTAACGAGAGAATGGATACATATATTAATTAGGTATACAATGGAATACCTAAAATGAAGGTTCAACGGCCACATAATTCAACATGTATATATCCTTCAACCACAAGTACTGAATTTTTTTTAAAAAATTACAGAATACAAAAGCGTTACAAATAAAGTACTATATATTATTTATAGACATAGGAAAATGTAGCATAAATATATGGAAACTCATGGGAATGATAAGAATAATTTCTGATAGTTGGTTACTTTAGGAGAGGAAAGAAGGGAATGTAACTGAGGAGAAGTACACAGGGTGTTCAAAAATATTAGTAATGCTTTTTTACTCAGAATGGTGGGATACCCAATTACTTCCGTATTATTGATTTATCCACTTGGATATCTTAAATATTATGCAATGATTTTTAAAACTTTATTAAAACAGAAAAAAAAACCCTAGTAGACTGATATGGTGCCTAGCTAATACTGTAAATTTTTGCCCAAATTAAAAGATTTCACCTAACAGTAAAAAAGAATTTACATGTCAGTAACCATTATTCAAACATAATTACTTATCGTGTCATAACTTGGTCATTCAACCAACCAAGAAATTCTACTTCCAATTTATGGATCCACTCGTCTTTAAGCCCAAATCAATGTGACAAAAAGTAGTACAGAGATTAAGCAGGGTTAACCAACTAAAGTATCCATCTTATTCTCCCCGAACCATCAAAATACTTAACTGGTTTAGAAATTGTCTCAACTGTAATTAAAATTCCTAATGAGGGCAAGACCTTTGTGACCTGCCAGCTGGTTGGTGTAATCCACATTCCTTACTCTTGAGAAATACTAGATTAATGAAAACAGGATTGTTGTCATTAACAATACCAGCCACTATTTATTAGTACCAAGCTCAATTCTTTACACACATTTTACTTAACCTTCCCAACAATCTTAAAAGGTAAGCATTCTAGAGGCCGGGCGCAGTGGCTCATGCCTGTAATCCTAGCACTCTGGGAGGCCGAGAAGGGAGGATCATTTGAGCTCAGGAGTTGGAAACCACCCTAAGAGCGAGACCCCGTCTCTACGAAAAAAATAGAAATTAGCTAGACAAAAATATATTGAAAAAAAAATTAGCTGGGCATGGTGGCGCATGCCTGTAGTCCCAGCTATTCGGGAGGCTGAGACAGAAGGATCACTTGAGCCCAGGAGTTTGAGGTTGCTGTGAGCTGGGCTGACACCACGGCACTCTAGCCAGGGCAACAGAGTGAGACTCTGTCTCAAAAAAAAAAAAAAAAAAAGTAAGCATTGTTATCCCCCATTTTATAGATTAAGAAACTGAGTCTCAGAGAAGTAACTTGTCTGCAGTTACACAACATTGGTAAGTGGCAGGCTCAAATTCAAACCCATGTAGGTATGATTACAAAGGGGTTTTTCCTTCCCCCGCTCACTTAGCACTGATCTTATTTGAAGAATAATTACATATCTAGGGCATCATGTTCCCCCATTCAACCTGCTGGACTTGAAATATAAGTGATTAAATCCTATTCTAATATTCAAATAAATTTCAAAAAGATACATTTTAAAAATTAAAAAGATTATCTTTTTCAAGTTAATTTCAGTAGTGTAGTATAGCAACACACCATCTACTTCTGACTCTTATTATGTGTTAAGAAATGTCTTTGAAGGTGTCTCACCCAAAATCTACCACTCCCTCATATCTACTCTGTTGGACAAATAATTCTCTCCTCTATTTTTGCAGCCTTTGCTACTCACAATTGTTACAAGTATGCATAATAAAATTACAACCATGCCACACACTATTCAAAAGAAAGAAACAAGTTGTCAAACTAGGCATACAATTGGCAATTTCAGCAATATATTTGCTTGTATTTAATACTTTCAGCATTTCTTACATAGGGGTAGAAAATTAATGAGGTGAAACATAAAATTAAGAATTTTATCCCCTTTAAGTAACTGTACTAACTGGTAAAAACTCATTATTGGATTTTAGGAGCAAAACACTTGTGTACCTTGACCTACTCCAATTTCATTTTACAGATGTTGAATTAAAGGCAAAGTGGAAAAAATGAAGAACAGACCTGGATTTGCATCTCCACCATCAACTTACTACTTGTGAAGTCTTGGGCAAGTTAGTTCATTTCTCATGGCCATTTTCTCATCAGTAAAATGAAGCCTACCAAACAACATTATTATTAGGATTAAATGAGATGAATATGTGAAACACTTGGCAAAGCCTGACACATGACAGGAGCTCAGTAAATCGTAATCCATTCTACTAGTTAACAGGCTCATTTGGTAAAATGGAGAATGAATAAATACTTTGATTACTTGACTCCTAAGCTATTGCATTTTCCACTACAACCTGAAGAGAGACTGGAGGAAGAGGGATAAGCAAGGATTCATAATATAAAATATTATGATTTCAAGCTCTCATAATTTATTATCACTAGCTCTGTAAAACTCACAGAAATCAAATAATGACTTCTTTTGCTATTAAAAAGTTTTCACTCCATTTCCTGCTTTTTTTAGGAACAGAATTATCATCAAGAAGATAAATCCACCCTCCCACCTATAATCCCAGTCCTTCGGGAGGCCGAGGACAGATTATCACTCAAGGCCCAAAGTTTAAGACTAACTAGCCTGGGCAACATAGTGAGACCCTATCTCTACAAAAAATAAAAATTAGCCAGGTATGGTGGTCCACGCCTATAGTCCTAGCTACCAGGCAGGCTGAGGTGAGAAGATCTCTTAAACCCAGAAGTTCAAAGCTGCAGTGAACCCAGAAGTTCAAAAGTGCAGTGAACCACTGTACTTCAGCCTGGGAGACACAGTGAGAAGATCCTGTCTCTTAAAAAACTAAAAATGTTTAAAAACAAACAATAAAAGTCCACCCCTGAAGAAAACCAAATACTCGTAAGTATGCTTCTGAGAATATAAACTAATTCTACCCAAAACGAGTATCTACAAAGGTAAATCTACTTAAAATATATATACGTGTGTGTGTGTGTGTGTGTGTGTGTGTATAAATAAGTACTCCCAAGCCAAAAA
>NW_012149507.1:7928124-7930832 GCF_000956105.1 Propithecus coquereli | reverse complement strand
CAAAAAAAAAAAAAAAAAAAACTTCTACTTTTATATTTACTTCTTTTTCAAAAAATAGAAGAATGAAATTAAGTGTTACTAATTATAAATTAGTAAATTGATATTAGTGCCCTTAGTGGGTCCCTATAAATAATCACGTGTCACATCTGCAATTGAGGCTGGTGCAGATGTCTCTGAGGAGGACACACTGAGTCCAGTTTTGGTGTTGCTGGAAATACAGCAATCCCCCCTCATTCACGGGGGATATCTTCCAAGACCCCCTCATAGACATACACTTAGAAGATCTTGGTTACAGAACATGTGCATTTTTCAATTTTACAAGATGTTGCCAAATTGCTTCTCAAAGTGGTTGTACCAATTTATTCTACCACAAGACCTTAAGGGTTCTTGTTTCTCCATATTCCTCATCGATACATACTATCATTAGACTTTTAATTTTTGTCAGTCTTATTGGGATGAAAAGGTATCTTTTGTTTAATTTGTATTTCTGAGGTTAGCTGTGAGTTAACTGTGTGAACAGTTATTAGCTCTTAATATTATTAACATGAAATGAAATTTTCAAAGCTAGGAGAAAATTTATATCTAAATTTATCTAATCCATTTATTTCATAGCTAAAGGAAAAAGTCAACCAGCTGGCCCAATTGAAAACTAATTGAAAACTGCTAATTGAAAACTTTTTCACATTCCAGATAATGTAATTATCTATGTTGCCCCAATCACAAACATACAAACATAAATATTAATAGGCCAATTTTCCTCATAAAGCAAAAAAAAAAAAAAAATGGTCAAAAAAGAAAGCAACGAAAACTATAATATCCTCAGAGATAAGATTGGAAATTTTCCTCATAAAGCAAAAAAAAAAAAAAAAAACCACCAAACTTTGTAACAGTGGTGAGGTTTCAGTACTTTGAGTACTATTACGACAATTTCACATCTGCCACGTAGAGAGACTGGCTTCAAGGGTATAGGATGACTGTGGCTTTGAGCTGATGTGTTTCAAACAAAGAAAATTGTAAAAGATTAAGGACCCTATACTATCATAATAGTAAAAGGCTGACCAGCTCAAGCTAGAGAATCTGACAGCTTCATATGCAGCTCAATTACTTGCTTTAACAGCAAAAACTCTTTTACAAGATGGATATGTTTCTTACTGGAAGAGAAATATAATTATATAATTAAATTTGTATAATTATAAGAAACTACCCGTAAGTGAGGTGGCACTGCACTCTAGCCTGGGCAACAGTGTGAGTCCCTATGTCAAAAAAAAAAAAAGGATTTTTCCCAAAAAAATCAGAAGTGAAGAAAGAGAAAGACACGAGACACAGTATAAGAAAGCACTAAAATTTTAAACCCAATTAATTGTTACTAATATAACTGTGAAGTTTAATGCAAATTTTTTTAAGAGACTAGGTCTTGCTATATGTTGCCTAGCTGGCCTCAAGCGATCCTCCCACCTCCACCTCCTGAGTGGCTGGGATTACAGGGTCATGTCCCCACACCTGGTTTAATGCAATTTTAAGAGCAAATCCTAAAATATAAAAAGGTTATATATTTACGGGAGTACAGCAAGGTGGAGGGAACAAGGACAATGTGAACAATAATTTGGGACTAATTTTCCTGATAATTTCCATAAAACCAGGACAACAGAAAGAGTAAGAAGTGTGAGGCAGGGGAAATTAAAGAGATTGTTTAATTTTCTACACATACAGAAAACTAATTTTTCAATCAATTTGTTAAATATTAAGGGGGAACCATTAGCAAAATAGAAAAAAAGGTGATACGGCCAGGAGCAGTGGCTGACGCCTGTAATCCTAGCACTCTGGGAGGCTGAGGCAGGAGGATCACTTGAGGTCAGGAGTTGGAGACCAGCCCAAGCAAGAGCGAGACCCATCTTTCTAAAAAATAGAAAACATAGCTGGGTGTGGTAGCACATGCCTGTAATCCCAGGCGGGGGTTAGAGGCAGGAGGATCACTTGAGCGAAGGGAAACGAAAGGAAGAAAAGAAGAGAAAAAGAAAAAAGGTGATAAAATTTCTAGTTCATCAGGAAAAAAATACACAAGAAAACATAAAAATAAAAAAAGGTAATAGTAATCATAGAAAATGTATCAGCTATCACAATAAATACAAACAAGTTAAATTCTTCTATTAAAAAACAGATTCTCAAAGTCAGTGAAGACATTTACCCATGTCATTTACAAAAGAAATTCCTATAATAAATTCACATAAAAGCAAAAAATTAGTACACAAAGATACAAGTTTGCTTGTGGCATTGTTTCAAATGACAAAAAAAGGAAACACTATAAATGTCTATCAAAAAATAGTTAAGTAAAATATTTTTAGCTATTAAATACTATGTACCTACTATTAATAAGAAGAGTAAGAGAGATTCTTATGTGTTGACACTGCAAGATGTCCATGACAAAATACATGAAAAAAGAAAGCTGAATAACAGGGCATATGGTATACTTTTGGCAAGGGAGAGATAGGAATACATATACGCTTCTCTATGAGTAAGTTTAAGGCATAAAAATATCTGTCACCTTATTTTACCATGTAAGGAGTACGTACTAGATTATTTATAATGAAAACAGAGATATATGTCAAGTAGAAAAAAGCATGAAAACAAAATTATATATGTGGTAAAACCTCGGCACTCTACCCAGGGCAACGGAGTGAGACTCTCTCTCTCAAAAAAAAAAAAAAAAA
>NW_012149507.1:7924577-7927190 GCF_000956105.1 Propithecus coquereli | reverse complement strand
AAAAAAAAAAACACTCTTTTAGCAGATGGAGATAAAATAAGAAAGACATTTTACAGAAGTCTTTAAAATAGGTAGGATCTATAAGAAAATAAAGTTTTCCTTGCAGATAACATTAGTAAAAAACATAACGCAATAATATTTCATCTTTTCCAGATCTGGCATCCTACTCCCAAAACCCTGTTCCCCCAAGTCCTACTTTTTTCCTAAGGCTCTGTCCCCTGACAACAACCTTTTCTACTGTAGTTCTAGAAACAGATGAGAAGAGAATAGGGGATCTCAGAAAAGGGAAACCTGAGGATTATTAATCCATTTCTTTTTTTTAAAGCAGGGTCAGCACTTTTAAATCTTCAGCTGAATACAAAACATCTGAGGAGTTTTTTTTCCCATGACCCAAGAAGCATCCTTTGCTAGGGGTGGAAGAAAAGGGCAAAGAACTGCCTGAACTACCCCTAAAACAGCTTCAACTAACTACGACAGAAGTTAGTTTTGAATAAAGCTGATTTTCTATACCTCTTAATTTTTTGTGATCCATACCAAGAATAATAGAAAGAACCTAAACAGGAAATCCAAATTCATTTTCTCCATTCTCTCTGGTAACAATACAACACTACAGTCAAGTGACCACAAAACAAGCATAATTAAAAACAATTTCTCCCTAAATCCTGTAAAATCAATGTCTAAACAATAAAAAGTCAACTATACCTACTTGACTACAGACGTCATAAAATTAACTCCAAACTAATTAAATAATAACTCATATATTTCCACAATTTTCTTGCTTACTACAAATTAGCCAAATAATATGTGGACACAAGATAGGAGTTATATCATTCAAATATATACTAAATGCTCCTCTTTGCAAGGCTTACCTATCCTAGACCATAAATTCAAATATATCCTGTGTCTCCTGAAAGAAAAAAATAAAGCGTATATGCCATACGGACCCCAGATAACTCCGAGACAAAATCTCCAACATGTGGTGAGGGGATATCAGAAAGATTCACATTGACCCAACCACTACTGAATCCTTAAATCTCCAAAGAGTTTCAAAGAATTTTATGTTGAAGGTTACCCACTGCTGAATTCCCAAACATACTGCAATAAATTTTCTGTTCATACAATGTGGGTGTAAGTAGGGAACAAAGAATGAATAATAAAAGGCAACCTCAGTTCTCCTTCTAGTAGATATCATAGGCTGTCTTTCTTTCAATTAACTATGAAATTTGTCAAACACACAAAAAAATTAAAATAACAACTATCTACACACCAATCACCCAGTTTAAGACATAAAACATTACCAAAATAGCTAAAAAGCCCCTGGTGTACTTCCACCAACTGCACTCCATTCCCTTCACCATAAAGATATCCACTCCCTTGAATTCAGTATTTATCATTACCTTTTTGGCATACATTTACCACATATGTACATATCCCTAAATGAGTCTCAAAGGAGGCAATCCTCTCCAGTAGAAGGCCTGCATCTAATGGGTAGAGACCAGGGATGCTGGGCTACAATGCATAAGACACCCCTACAACAAAGAATTATCCTATCCAGTTCAAAATATCAATAATGCCAAGGCTGAGAAACTCTACCTAAAAAACAGTGTTGTTTTGCACTTTAACATACCATAGGTTTTCTTTCACACGGGTATTTGCTTAACTTTCTCTTCTATACAGTATTGTACTGTATAAATTCACACAGTTCATTTATCCACTCTCCTGATGATGTACATTTAAGTTTTTTCCAAATTTTTTGCTTTTACATACAACACTGCTGTGAACATTCTTACATAATCCTCTATGTGCTCAATGAGAGATTCCGTCTAAGGCAGTGATTTTAAAGTGTCCTTCTCAAACCCCTGGGGAAATCCTCAAGACCCCTCTAGGGGATTCATGAGATCAAAAGTATTCTTAGAATAACAAGGAACATGTATTTACCTTTTTCATGCTGGCATTGCACTGATGGTGCAAAAGCAATAGTGGGTAGAACTGCTGGTGACTTAGCCACATTAACACCATCATTAATGAGACATATGGATATCAGGTATCTCCTGATATGTGGGTCAAAACATCACTTCTATGGTTTTCATACCAAAATATATAATCTGATTTTAATCATGAGGAGATATCAGACAAATTCAACTTGAAGGACAGTATACAAGACTACTAATCAGTGTCAAGTTCATGAAAGACAAAGACCCAGGAACTAGCCCAAATTGGAAGACACTACTAAATGCACTGTGATGTTAGATGAAAAAAAAGAACACTTGCAAGACAACTAGTAAAATCTGAATAAGGCCTACAGATTAGTTGATACAGTACTATTGTATTAGTGCTAATTTTCTGGTTTCAATAACTGTACTTAGTAAGATGTTAACACCTGAAGAAGGCGGATAAAGGATCAATGGGAACTCTTACCAGTTTTGCGGTTTTTTTATAAGCCTGAAATTATTTCAAAATGAAAAGTCCAATTTTTACTATTATGTAAAGTACTGAATATAATAAATACTGAGTAAATCTGTCAGAATACAATGTCAATGGATACCAATTATTAAATATTTTGAAGAAAAAACAAAACATTGAAAGTAGTATTATAGCCTTGAGGCAAAACAA
>NW_012149507.1:7923506-7924527 GCF_000956105.1 Propithecus coquereli | reverse complement strand
GTGTGTGTGTGTGTGTGTGTGTGTGTGTATAAATAAGTACTCCCAAGCCAAAAACGAATGTCTGGACAATCTGCTGTTTTCCATTATTTATGACATTATCTCATCTGCTAATTTAAATCCCACTTATCTTAAGTGCATCCTACAAGTTCATTTGTAAGCCAGCTATTGAGAATTCAGAACCCATTTTCCCTCATAAAAAAAAATTTTAAAGATAACTTAAGTACCAGACTATTTCCCAAGAACCTGTTTATATTATATAGAGCTAATCTACGGGTGTACAAAGATAAAAATTGTCACTGTTTCTAGTTCCATCTCAGGAAACAGTTCAATTGCTGTCACCACATCCCCAAACATGATGATAAGAAAGAGAAGCTGAGTGGTGTGAGGACATATGAAAGTACATGAGTAGAAAAATGAGTTTAGGAGAATAAAGAGGATGCCCTAAAAAGCCATTTTTCTATGGGTATACTTAAAATACATAAGCTCCTGCTTGGTGACTTAGAACAATGGTTTCCAAAGTGAGATGCATGACCCAGGAGATATAGATGATCCTTTAAGGAGTAAGGGAAAATCCCTTATCTGTCCACAATTCTTTACCTGTAATTGCGAAATTCAAAAAACTCCAAAACCCAAATCCAAAAAAGTTTTTTTGTAATTTAGCAGCAAACTCACCTAGGGGTAAACCCTCATCTGAACAAGAGGCTGTATATATACAGTATATAGTCTTCTTTTATCCCCTTAAGAATTATTCATATGCTTTCTTACAGAAATATTAATGTATCTGATTACAGAACACTGCTGTGAACCTCAAAGTGCATGCTTCATGTTATGTGGCAAATATTCTATATAATGGTTCTAAAATCTAAAAGTTTATAAATTTGGTTCCAAGCACTCTGAACAAGGCATGGAGGACTTCCATTAAAACTTCTACTTTTGGCCGGGCGCGGTGGCTCACGCCTGTAATCCTAGCTCTCTGGGAGGCCGAGGCGGGCGGATTGTTTGAGCTCAGGAGTTCGAAACC
>NW_012149507.1:7909144-7911991 GCF_000956105.1 Propithecus coquereli | reverse complement strand
GCTGGTTTCGAACTCCTGAGCTCAAACAATCCGCCCGCCTCGGCCTCCCAGAGAGCTAGGATTACAGGCGTGAGCCACCGCGCCTGGCCTAAAATACATTTCAATAAGCATTTCACACAAAGGCTGGCTATCCTGCATTTAAAACATTTACTAAAAGAATCGGATGAACAAGATGAACTGTTACACATAACAAATACTGTATAAAATTATCTTCTAAGTTAAACTAAGATTCTAAAACAGTTCTCTGAAAAAAACCCTGCTTTTACATTAAGACAATAAAACTATTAATATGAAGGATACACTCCATACTATAAAACATTCAGACATTAATATCCCTTCAAAAATCACTATAGTCCAGGACTTGTTACACTTTACCTTACCCTAGAAAGATATTTAACTTTCCCCATAAACCTACAATTACTGATCCCAAGAACTCCTCCAAGAGTTGTGGTCAGACTTTAGCTTGAGTTAGCATGGTAACAAAACTTTAACAGAGTATGCAGAAACAGGGATAGGCCTCATACAGTGTTGCAGGGAGTGTCAACTGGTAAAATGTCTTCAGAGTGCGATTAATCTACTTGGCACAGTGGCTCCTGCCTGTAATTTCAGCACTTTGGGGGGCCCGGAGTTCAAGACTATCCTGGGCAACATAGTGAGACCCCGTCTCTACAAAAAATAGAAAAATTAGCCAGGTATGGTGGTGTGCACCTGTAGTCCCGCTACTCAAGAGGCTGAGGCAGGAGGATCCCTTGAGCCTGGGAATTTAAGGTAACAGTGAGCCATAGCTGGACCAGTGCACTACAGCCTAAGTGACAGAACAAGACCTTGTCTCTTAAAATTTTTTTTAAAAATTATTTTTATTATAAAAGAGCAATTAGTCAACATTTATCAAAATGTTAAATATGTGCACACTTTAATGCAATTCCACTTTTTCAAAGTACTCAACACATATGCACAAAGATACATGTACAAGGATTTATTCACTGCATCACTGTAAATAAGATGACCTAAAACAATATAAAAGCCTGTCAATAAAGTACTGGTTAAATAAATTGCTGCATCCAGTCACTGGAATACTATGCAGCCATGAAAGAATGGAACAATCATCAATATGAATTATTAAGTGAAAGAAAAAAAATGCACAAGAGTGAATATAGTTTATCACCATTTGTACGTTAAAAGGGGAGTAGATTTACAGTATATTCACATATATGCTTGCAATGCAGGGAGTATTCTTTAAAAATACACAAGAAACTGATAACAGTTGCCCCTTTCTGTACTGTTGAATCTTTTTATTTTCTTTTGCACGCACATACATCCTTTTCAATGTTTAAAAAGCTAACTAAGAGACACAATTTTATGAAATATCTGTTCAAAAACTGAATTTGCTTGAGTTACTTTCTTTTTTATTGCTGCTAACAACTATAAGCCCATTTCAAGATTTGTTAGGCTTTGACAAACTCAAATCATAATGTCTTAGAAGCTGTTCATTTAGGAATTCTGGAAAGCATCCAGTTTTATGTTTGAACTATTTTCTACTGAATCAAGGAAAAATATCAAGAATAAATAATATCAAGCATAAATGTATGTGAAAATCAATTAAAATAAATTAGATATTTATTTTGTGAAAGCAAGCCTTCAGTTAATCGTATTAAGAAACTCTAGAGTCAATAACAAACAGACCCCTAAAATGTAGTGAATCAAGGAGGACACTGACTCATTGCTGGGTGAATGGGTAAACTCTGACATCACCTTACTGAGACGGGATGTTAACAAAAAAAGAACATGCCTATCTGCCACTTGGAAAAAGTATTTAACAAAAAAAAATGCTTCAAGAGCTCAGGCTGTTTTCGCTCTACTCATATTAAGACATAAAATTAAACAATTTAGATGAAAAATCATTCCACAGGGTCCCAAGTAGCATTCCACTACCGAGCTCCAAGTCATTCTGTGTTACAGGCGGGAAGAAATAAAAAAGGTATCTCAAATCCGAGGTACCAACGGCCCCTCGGCAATTGTAACCAGTCAACCAGGCACCATATGGCAAGGCAAGCCTCCCTTTAGACAGTTATCACTTGGTGGCTGATTAATGTCAATGGTTTATTAGACAGGCCTCTGCAAACCCCCTCCCTAGAGGAGGAGGAGGAGGGGAACCGTGTCTGTTGTATTCCTGGTGCTTTGTGTCTTCCAGGCTTGAAAGCGTCCTAGTGACGGCACTGCCATCATTTCCCTTGAGGGCAGGGGGGGTCTTTTCTCAAAGTTTTTGTTTACCCGTACTGAACCTAAAATTCTCTTTGGCCTTCTCCCTCTCCGCTCCCTGCAGGCGGGGGCAGCGGGCGAGGTGTCCCACCGAGAGCCTCTCTGCCAGGCGGCCCCGAAGCCCACCGCAGTCTCGCCCCTTCCCCCGACGCGCGCAGGCCCCGGGCCAGGGGGCACAGCTTACCCGTGGGCGCGCTGTCCAGGATGCGCAGGTCGTAGGCCCCGGAGCAGCGGTAGTTTGCAGCAGTGCCGTTGTCCCACACCACCACCACCTCCTCAGGGCTCTCGAAGCTCCGGACTGTGCCCACATGGCCCTCGCCGCCGTCCTGCTTCCCCCACTTCCAGTCAGGGCCGCGCACTACCCGGGCCCCGACCCCCTCCACCATCACCCTGTTATTCCTGGAGTTACTCATTGGGGCCCGGGCGGTGGGCTCCGCCGCTGCCGCCGCCGCCGCCGGGGGGCCCGTGAGGGAGTTGGGCCCGGGCCGGACTCTCGGCGCCGGCGGGGGCGGCAGCGAGCCCCGGGGGACGTGCGAATAACTCACGGGGGCGGCTGCCCGGTCCGCGCGGAGCCCACAGCCACTGCCC
>NW_012149507.1:7897448-7907559 GCF_000956105.1 Propithecus coquereli | reverse complement strand
GGCCTTCTAGTCTTCTTTTTTAACGGAGACAGGAACAAAACAGTTTAAGGGTGACCTGTATCTTTGTATGTGTAAATTGAAAACATTTCAAACCAGAGTGCGTGATGAGGGATGGATTTTTAAAATGAACAGAATGGTATTGAATGTTGCGAGCAACGGTAAAGCCTTTTGGAAGGTTTGTCTTGCTTTTATGCAGAGTCAGGGTGGTAGGTAGGCTCCAAACTTTACTCATGAATAACTGTCTCCACCCACGACATAATTCAGAACCTAATTGCAAAATACAGCCTTGAAGAAGGTAAGAGGGCTGTAAGAGTGGTTTCTGGTTGCCATTACTCAAATGACATTATGACATATAGAGTTTAAAACCGTTGTTTCCACAGCCCAGCATGCATGCATGCATTGTTAGCATAAGCTGTTGCTTTTCCTGAGGAAAGTCGAGGGAGGAGGGAAAATCCAGCAGAGTAGTGAAATAAATAAGATGTTCTTAGTTTTTTATGTAAATACAACTAACAAGAAAATACCAATTACAGAATCCCAAAGGCCAAATACAGCTAATTTTAGAAACTAAACAGAATTTAAATATTTGCTCAGAATAGGGCAGCCAAATTTCGAATTTGTATTTCAAAATATTTTACCCTGGAAATTTTAAATGTGTTATTACCAGAGCTGCTCAACTGCAACCATTCAACTACGGGCACTGTGGAGTTTTACTGTTCTACTAGTTCTTCCTACTCTCTTTGGGATCTTTTCTGGTTTCCTTCTGTTAACTAGTTAAACTGATCACATGAATTAGTAAATTGATAAAAAAATTTTCGAATAAAATAGTCACTGTTAAGAGTTATACCTGTGATTGACAAAAGTTAATTCAAGTAAAAGCCAGCTGAGATGTCAGATCCTTAATAGTGTAGCCTTACATTTTGCATCAGATATATCAGTATCATCTTTCCACATGTTTGGCTCTCACAGGAATTTTATATCAGCTATATTTATATTTACATAGTCTTGTTAAAATAGGCTGTTGAGCTGAGTGCAGTGGTTCTCGTCAGCTACTCGGGAGGCTGAGGCAGGAGGATCCCTGGAGCCCAGGAGTTCCAGTCTTCCAGGCTTCAGTGAGCTATGATGGTGCCAGTGCACTCCAGCCTGGGCACCAGAGTGAGAACCTGTCTAAAAAAAAAAAAAAAAAAAAAAGGCTGTTGTTTTTAATACCAGAGATTTTTAATGCCACAATTTTATTTTCCCTTTAATTGAAGACTTATACTTCCTTACACTGGAAAGAGATCTTAAAAGGTGATCTAACCCAGTGGCTTTCTTTTCTTGTATTTTTGCTTTTCTTTTCTTTTTTCTTCTTTTCTTTTCTTTTTTCTTCTATGGCCCTCCCCTACCCCTAAACCTCTTAGTTCCTACCCTATTTGTTTGATCTATACCAGCAGCTACGTACTATAGATGAAGCAATATACAGAAGGTCCCTGATTTATGATGATTTGACTTACAGCTTATGATGATACTAAAGTCATATGCATTCAGCAGAAACTGTACTTTGAATTTTGAATGTTTTTAAAATTTTTTTAGAGACAGGGTCTCATTCTATTGCCCACGCTTGAGTACAGTGGTGTGAGCATAGGTAACTATAACCTCAATTCCTGGGCTCAAGTGATCGTCCTACCTCAGCCTCCTGAGTAGCTGAGACTGCAGGTGGATATCACCAGCCTTTGTAATTTTCAAATTTCTTTTGTAGGGAAGGGGTCTTGCTATATTGCCCAGGCTGTTCTCTAACGCCTGGCCTCAAGTAATCCTCCTACCTTGGCCTCCCAAAGTACTAGGATTACAGGCTTGAGCTACCAAACCTGGCCAAATTTTGAATTTTGATCTTTTCTAGAGCTAGAGGTATGTGGAACAATACTTTCTAGTGATGCTGGGCAGTGGCAGCAATCAGGAAGATAATACTGTACAGTGTACTATATTCAATGAATTACATAAGATACTCACTTTATTATAAAATAGGTTTTGTGTTAGATGATTTTGCCAAACTATAGGTTAATGTAAGTGTTCTGAGCATGTTTATGGTAAGCTAGACTAAGCTATGATGTTTATAGGTTAGGTGTATTAAATGCATTTTCAACTTATAATATTTTCAGCTTACAATGAGTTTATTGGGATATAACCCCATTATAAGTTGGGAAGCATCTGTAGTAAGGCTGGAGCCCACCTATAGTCTACCCTTCCTCGTACTTCTGCAGGGACTTAGGGGAGCTCTGGAGTACCACTGAGCACACGTATGAAAACCTCAACTTAGCCCAATCCCCGTACTTGAGATGAAGAAAATCAGGCCAGGATTGATTAAGTAACTTGTCCAGGATTACAGAAGAAGGTAAGAGATAGTGCTAGGACTATAACCCATCTAATATTGTGTATGTTTGTATATAAATACTCTCTTATCCATCCATCCCCCTCTTAAATACATTATGAATATATAACACTACCATATTGCTAAGACTATTTCAAGGCCTTTAAATGAATAGTTTGCCATTGGTCTCCAAATGTTTTTGATCACACTTCCTTTCAGTACAAAATTTTCAACATGTACTTATTTATAAACTTTATATATACTATCATGTTATATGTGTTATAAAACAAATTCAAAAGTAGACATTATGAGAAGATAAGATACTTTTTTTGTTGTTTTTTTTTTTTTGTTTAGGAGATAGAGTTTCATTCTGTTGCCTAGGCTGGAGTGCATTGGCATAAATTATAACTCACTGCATCCTCCAACTCCTGGGCTCAAGTGATCCTCCTGCCTCAGCCTCCCCAGTCACTAAGACCACAGGGCACATGGCACCATGCCCAGCTAGTTTTTCATAACGTTTTTAGAGATGAGGTCTCGCTATGTTACCCAGGCTAGTCTCAAACTCCTGGCCTCAAGCGATCCGCCTACCTCAGCCTCCCTAGTTGATGGTATTATAGGCATGAGCCACTGCACCTAGCTATAAAAGACAAAATTTATAGAAAAGTTTCCATAGTTTCTCCCCTTACTCCAGTAGATCATCTCTTGTATCCCTCGATGTTTTGATTGGTATTCTTCAAAGTAGACAAATCCCACTTTGGAGACCACTGTGTCATACATATGTCTGTCATGTTTAGAACCCAGTCATTGTGCACATGTGTATTTATTTGTTCAGAATCATTTAGGGTTACTCACAACTTATAAAATTTCATTCCAATCATAGGTAAGACAAAATAAATGTTTGTCCCAGAAATGAAGTAGTTTTTGTATTCACCTACTCTTCTACTATGAATGAATTTCTGGCTGCTTTATACACTATAAAAATGTATAATATTTAGACAGAAACTTTATTAGTTAGAGTAACACTATCTACCATAACAAATAGACCCCAGAACATATAAAGGCTCAGATGCAATTGAGTTTTGTTTCCCAACTATAAAATAGCCTAACACTTTACTCCACATGGTGATTCAGGGACTCATGCTGTTGTTTCACCATCCCCAGGGGTTATCTGTGTCTAGCTGAAAGAAGTAGGGGTTGGGTAGTGTAAAGGGGGCTATATTCCTCAAAAGTCCTGGCCCCAAAATGGCATATATCATTCCATCACATTTCATTATCTAGAATTCAGCCACATCTATTTGAAAGGGAGGAGATATATAGTCTGAGTGCCCATGAAGAAAAGTATATCAGTTACTGTCCATTTAGGAGAACATAAATCACTCTAAGTATTCAAACAAGAAATTTAATACAACACATTGTTTGCAAAAGTGTTGGAAGGGCTGCTCAGATCAATGACTACTGGAAAACACTACTGCCCAGGACCAGAAACACAAAAGAGAATATGGTGTTACCTAGGACCCATGATCACTGTGCCATTGAGGTGGTAGGAGCAACTTCTACTGATGTTGAACTGCTGCTGTTTTGCAGTAAGGAAGGAGCCCACCCTCACACTGAAGCTACCAGACAGTAGGAGCCCAAAGTCGCCTACCACTGTCACTACCGCTGCCAAAGTCAGAGTTCCATGAGTGCAAGGCATACCCTGATCCTTCTCGAACTGTCCTGCCTGTGTAGGAACCCAGAAGCTGCCAGAAGCCCCATCAGAAGCAGTAAAGAAAAAATGGTTTCTCTTCTCTTCAGTAGGTTTCCCATCAGTCTCCCACAAGTAACAAGAATAGCCTGCCCTTTGTCAACCTGAAATAATAAAAAGATCAGAGTTTCGTTTAAAGAGAGTTTATTCAAGGGCAGAGGTTGAGGATGGCCACCCAGCAGCCTAGATTCAAGAGTTGCCCTAAATATACAGCCCAATTCACAGCAGTTACAAGTGAGTTCTTAACTGAAGAAAGAAGAGGCAGTTCCTAAGTTGTTTACTAAGAATTTATATTAAAATTATATAAGCTATTAATTGGCTATCACAATTAATTGGCTTCATATCACAAATTCTAGGAACATGAAGATAAAGGGTGAGGCAGCAAGTCAGGAACAAAATGCCTTTAAACAATTGCCCCCAGGCGTGGGTGTGGGGCGTGACTGAAGTCCCATACTCCTGTCTGGGCCTGATAAATTTTGTGTACCTCACATAGCTCAGACAGCTCTGAGCTATTTTTCATTTCTCCCCTTTCAGGTATTCAGCACCATTTTTACCATTCTGCCATACAAACTTCCATATAACAAGGAAATATTAATAACAACATCATGTGTCTGCCTAACAAGATGCGAATATTCCACTTAAAATGAAGATACCTTCACCTTCTCTCTCCCCAAAGAAGAGAAGGCATAAAGTCATATCTATTACCATATTCATATCTGGGACATATTAATTCCACTCTATTTTTTTTTCTTTTCTTTTTTTTTTGTAGTCTTTTTTTTTCTTTTTTTTCCACCTTCACCTTTGACAAAATTCCACTTACAGTTCAGCCACAATCCCACCTGGATGTTCTGTAACCTACATTATAAAATTAAAAACTACCAATGAAACTGACAGACCTTTTGCTAGACTGACCAAGAAAAAAGAGAAGTCTCAAATAACCACCAACATTCCTTACATAAAATAAGAGGAAAGGGAAAGGAGGAAAATAATTGGTTTTATACACATAACAAGTGTTTCAGGTTAAATCATATACCCCAAAAAGATGTGCTGAAGTCCCAGTACCTGTGAATGTGACCTTATTTGGAAAGAGGGCCTTTGTAGATGTAAGATGAGGTCATACTGGAGTAGAATGAATGCTAAATCGAATGTCTGGTGTCCTTACAAGAAAAGAGAGAGGGAGATTTGGACACACAGACATAGCAAGAAGGCCATGGGATGACACAGGCAGAGACTGGAGTAATGCAACTTTAAGACAAGAAATGCCAAGCATTGCCAGCAACCAGCAGAAGCCAGGAAGAGGCAAGGAAAGATTCTTCCCTAGAGCCATCAAAAAAAGAGCATGGCCCTGCTAACACCATGATTTCCGGTCCCTAGCCTCCAGAACTGTGAAAGAATAAATTTCTGTTGTTTTACTCTACCATCAACCCCTTAATTCCTGAACCCGTCTCTTCTGACTGTGGGAGCATTATATACTGGTGGCGATTTGTTGTTCCTAGTGTGCTAGGAAACTAATACAAGAAAGGAAGAAATAAATATAGCTATTACTGTCCTCCTTTCTCTTACTGCTTATAGTGCCCTTGCTGATATTTCTACCTCCCTCCTTGCACTATCCAGACCATACCCCCTTGTCCCTCAGCTAGCACATCAACTGATCAGAGTCCCATAGCTGGCAGGGGATCTGAGTCTTTATTCCTGAAGTACTTCATTCTCAGTCCTTAGTGGGTTGTTGTAGGGTGGGGGTTAATTTTATGTGCCAACTTGACTGAGCCAAGGAGTGTCCATACAACTGGTCATAATTAAGGGTGTGTGTGTGAGCGTGTTTTTGCATGAGATTAACATTGGAATCTGTAGACTAAGTAAAGCAGATTGCCCTCCCCAAGGTGGGTGGGCCTCATCTAATCAGTTGAAGACGTGAATAGAATAAAACAGCTGAGTAGGAGGAACTTCTGACTGCTTGAGCTGGGACATTGGTCTTTTCTAGCCTTCAGACTCAAAACATTGTCTTTTCTTGGGTCTCAAGCCTACTTTTAAGCTAAAAATTACACCATCAGCTCTTCTGGTTCTCAGGCTTTTGGACTCAGACTGGAACTATACATTGGCTCTACTATGTCTCCAGCTTGCGAAATGCAGATCTTGGGATTTCTCAGCCTCCATAATCATGTAAGCTAATTCCTTATAATAAACCTCTTTATTATATATATTTATTCATGCAGATATATTTATTTATATATGTATACCTATGTAAATACATATATACACATGTATATGTATTTATTTATATGCGTGTATATATATACACATATTTGTATGTGTAAATGCACATATATATATATACATAATATCTATTTATTTGTTTCTCTGGAAAACCCTAACACATGTAGTCTACCATTAACTTTTATTAGAACATAGATTAACAGTACTAAAATATGCCCCCAAAAATATCCAGATTCCAAACATAGTACATTCTTAACCTTTTTTGTAGCAAGAAACATATTTCCACCTGATAATTTGGATCAATCACCCAGCCAATACAGTAACTCTCTGCTTTGCCTGTTGGTTCAGTGGCATGAGGAACCCAAAATGTTCAAGTGACAGTCCCAACTTCCAGTTTAGTGGAAATATTATGGTATCCCTTGGTGGAAAAATTCCTCACTTAGGAAATAAGTCCTTTGAACTAGTAAAAGCAAAGTTATGGAAATGGCAGCCAAAATTTTCCCAAAGTGGTTATATAATAGTGTAAAAGGGGTCGGGCATGGTGGCTCACACCTATATTCTCGGCACTTTAGGAGACCAAGGTGGGAGGATCACTTGAGGCAGCAGTTTTAGATCAGCCTGAGCAACATAGCAAGACCCTGCCTCTACCAAAAAAAAAAAAAATTAGTTGGGCATGGTGGTATGCACCTGTAGTCTGAGCTACTTGGGAGGCTGAGACAGGAGGATTGCTTGACCCCAGGAGTTTGAGGCTGCTGTGAACTATGATCATGCTGCTGCACTCCAGCCTGGGTGACAGAGACCCTGAATGAATGAATGAATGAATGAATGAATAAACTATATGTATGTATGTAATAGGGAAAAGAGCCATGTTAACCCCTTAATTTCTGAACCTATCTTTTCTGACTATGGCAGTATTATATATTGGTCACCTGCTCAAAGCATATACATCACTTGATGTTCCATGGTCAAGTATTGAGTTTCACCTGCAACTCAGAGCTAGTTCTCAAAGGGAAAATATTTATTGACAGAAAATGGTATAACTTTGCTCTACAACCCTAGAGGTTTATGCTGGGATTCTACTATCAGCATTTGCCAAAGGATTCATATAGTATCTCAATCTGTCACCAGATACTTCAATAGCATTTGCTGTGCTAGATGATATGGCTCAGCTCACATGGCAGAAAAGAATGCTCTTCAGCCTGGATCAGCTGCAGAGTCTTCTCTTGCTTTGGGACCTACTCAAAACTGGTTTATAGGACAAAGCAATACAAATGTAATGTACCTTGCTTGTAAAATCCAAAGAGGCCCAAATGTTTTACTTCTTTCTTAGCTAAGGGCACAATGTGCAGCAACTTGCCTTTTATCGTAGAGGGGATATTCTGATATGCTCCATACCACTGGACTCTCAGAAACTTCACCAAAGTGATAAGACCTAAATTTGCTTGGAGTTTGTCTCTCATCTGCTGGCATGCATATGTCTTATTAAGGCATCTCGGGTTCTTTTTTTTTTTTTTTTTTGAGAAAGAGTCTCGCTCTGTTGCCCTGGGTAGAGTGCAGTGGCATCATAGTAGCTCACTGCAGCCTCAAAGTTCTGGCCTCAAGCGATCCTCCTGCCTAGCCTCACAAGTAGCTGGGACCACAGGTGTGTGCCATCACTCCTGGCAAATTTTTTCTATTTTTGGTTGAGACAGGGTCTTGCTCTTGCTCAGGCTGGTCTCAAACTCGTAAGCTCAAGCAATCCTTCCACCTCAGCCTCCAAGAATGCTAGGATTACAGGCATGAACCACCGTGCCCAGCTAGTATCTAGGGCTCTTGATACTCGTGCTGACAAAATCCAATTAATATGATGTCATCACTGTGATGGACCAGCATCATGTCTTGTGAAATGGTGAAAAGTCAGAGCCTCTGCAAATTAGATTATGACAGAGAGCGGTAGACTTGGCATAGCCCTAAGGAAAGACACTGAAGGTATGCTGCTGCCCCTGCTAGGTGAAAGCAATATGCTGGGGATGATACTTGTCAAGTGATACTAAGAAAAAATAATTTTCCATATCCACAGCCATAATAGCTGGAGCTGCTTATTGATTTGCTTCAGTAAAGAAGCCACATCTAGAACAGCAGCTGCAACTAAGTCACCATATGATTAAGTTTATAATAATACACAGGACTCAACTTTCATAGTAGGCTAAATAGGCAAGTTAAATAGGGAGGTGATAGGAATTACTATCCCTAAATTTTTCAAGTCTCTGATGTTGGCACTCTCTGCAATAACCCCAGGGACGTGGTATTGCTATTGATTTGCTCTTTTGGAAGGAAAGCGCAATTACAAGGCTTCCATTTGAACTCTCTTACTATAATATCTCACTCTACAGGTCAGGGAGCTAATATGTATATTCTTCCAGTTGCCTTATGACTATTTCACCTACGCATTCAGAAACTGGAGAAATAACCACAGTTAGTTACCTGGAATCACTGTAATGTACTGGAGCTCAAACTGGATTAACCATGTGACTTCCATAAGCTACCACTCCGACCAATGGACTCCAGTGAATTCTTAGGCCCCACAGGGATTGGCATACTGATGGCCAGTATATAGTAATTCCAAAAAAGGGAAATTTCCCTTTCTTTAGGGCCTATTCACTCTGGAAAGTGGCTCCTGGTCCCTTTTTGGGAGAAAGAAAGGAGGAGGAAGAATTGTAGGGTCACAGGGTCCTTGCTCATGAGGACCCATCCTTCCCTCCATTCAAGGACCTGTGGAATGGCTTACATCAACACCAAATGAAAGGCGACTCTCTGTAGTGGTGACTCAAGTCAGGTCTCTGCTTGCCAGAGCTAGAGTTTTTGTAATTGTACAGATCAAAAATTACTTAAGTAAGGTGCCCATCTATTTAATTCTATGCAATTAATAGCCACCACCAAAGATCTATCTGAGGTAAAACATTCTGATTGCCATTCTGACCCGTTTGCCTGTTTTAGTAACTGCATTCACCTTGTCGCCGGTGGTTAAGCACTGGTAGCTGGCCTCTGTTACTCTGAATTGAAATCAAGGAACCCATCCCAGTGGTGAAATCTCCCATCATCATCCCTGGCCTGCAGATGGCAGCCATCAATCAGCCTTTTGAAAACTTGGCGCTCCCTTCATCAATGTATTTCTCAGTGTCTTGCTTAGAAGAATGTCCTCTGGGACAACTTTTCCTGATCCCTAAGCTTTTGAGTTCCTTCCTTGAAATTATACCAGGGAAGTTTTGGCATCTCAATCTACTGAAAGTAAACCAGCATTTAAGTCCAGTTTTCAGTCGACCAATCTGCTACTTGAGCTATAGAAATCTGAAAACTTTGGTAAGTGCTCCTATATTGATCAATTCAGCCCAGTCCATTGTTCAGTTGTGTTATTTTTTGTCAAGCCCTTCTAGAACCCATTCTTAACACATATTCTCAGGTCTCTGATAATATAAATTTGCAAAATTTTGCATTTTGGGAGGCAGGGGTTTATAATCTGTTCTCTCCCAGGTCAGACAAGAAACTGCTTCAGATGAATTCACCACAGGATTTTCAAACAAAGGAAGGCTAGTCTCCTTAGACATTGGAAAAAGGAGTGTTTTTGGTTGGAAAAGAAAGCTCGGGGAAATGGAATCTACAATTAAAAAGAACAAAGTATTAATGCATGAAACACTTTGGATAGATTTCAAGGGCATTACCTCAAAGGGTTACATATTGTATGATTCCATTTACATAACATTCTTAAAGTGACAAATCTATAGTGATAGAGAACAGATGGGTGGTGGTTGCCAGGGGTTAGAGTTTTTTTT
>NW_012149507.1:7883997-7885538 GCF_000956105.1 Propithecus coquereli | reverse complement strand
CACAGTTCAAAGTGAATATGAGACTACTATAGCAGGATTTGCAAAGGAGGTGAGCAAGAATATGTTTTGGGACCCTTGGCTGACCTACGGCTAAGAGGTTGAGAGAACAAGAGAGAAATTAGAAGATTTCTTTGGAAAGAGATTGGCTGTTAGTCACACCAAATTCCCATGAGGAAGGGGAGGGAGGAAAAGGTGGGGATGACTTCCCCTGATCTCAAGGTTAGTGAGAGATCACTTGAAGAGCTTAGAGATCAAATATATGGACCCCCACAATTTAGGGGACCAAGTGTATTGATCACACACCTAAGATATGTAAAGGGCACTAAAATGACTGAAGCAGCCTATGGTCACAGAGTAGTACTTGGTGTAGGAAGTGGCTTATTTTCTTTCACTAAAAGCAGGTATATGATTCAAGGTTTCTATGAAACAGATGGAAAATGGGTGGGGGAAGGAGGAGGAGAAGGAGGAAGAAGAGGAGAAGAAGGAGGGCCTTGTCTTAGATCTCACCCAAGACAGCTGTTTGGAGGAGCAAGAAGAATTCCTCACTAGAAACATCCTGGAAATAACTAGGGATCAAAGAGGAAATTTTAAGCGACCAGGCAAGGATATGCATTTGCCTGCATCAATGTAATATTGGTAGAAGGGGGAAGTCTCTGAAAAATTCTAGAAAGTGCCCATAAGACAGTCAGCTTTAAATACACCATTGTTAAAATAAAGCAAGAGAGATAAGGGCCAGTACAATAAGATCCTGCTCCCCCTCATTTCTCCTCTTTCCCCTATTTCAACCCAGGAGGAGCCAAAGGTGGCCTGGTGGATGGTAGACGTGGAATAGAAGCACTAAGTGGGAAATCAAGAACAATAAACCATCTTTTCTGCTACAAGGCTTCTAACTCACAAGTGAAAGCTAGAGGGCGAGAAGACATTTTAACTTTAAACCACATTTGAAATTTTCAGGAAAATGTTTGCATTGGACTCTGAATTGAAAATATTTTTTTGATTGGAAATGACCAGAATGAGTTTTGGTGGTATATGAATTATATTTCAAAAAAAAGTGACCAGAAGACATTTTATCACTTGAGAGAAGCCAGACAAGTCATGGAGTCGGCTCAAAATTTCATCTAGAGGCAAGAAAACAATGGTCCATATGGTTGGTACATTTGAACCAGCAACTGGGGAAAACAGCAAAGTTGGTTTTTGATTTTACTACGTAAGTCCCACTTAAACAACACAACATGTATGTTGGTAAAACTTCTCATTAAACTGCTCAGTCCTCCCCAAAGTTCCTCTCCTCAGCCAGCTATCTTGTCTCCATTTTATCTTTCCCCATACAGGCTCTAAAAAAGGAGTGTCTACTGTCCTGAGAAACTCAGCTCTTCAGGGATACTGTAAGTCTGCTCACTTTTTGTATTTTGTTGTTTTGTATATTGTGGACCTATTTGAGGGACACCAGGGTTGGGTGTGCAGATCTCATATCCACCTCATTATTCCCTTACTTCCTAAATCTTTAAATTAATTTCTCTATATTATATCAAAAAATCCTG
>NW_012149507.1:7879898-7883947 GCF_000956105.1 Propithecus coquereli | reverse complement strand
GAGACAGAGTCCCACTGTGTTGCCCAGGCTGGAGTGTAGTGGCATCATCATACCTCACTGCAGCCTCAAGCTACTGGGTTCAAGTGATCCTCCTGCCTCAGCCTCCCAAGTGACTGGGACTACAGGTGTGTGCCATGATACCCAGCTAATTTTTCTATTTTTAGTAGAGACAGGGTCTCAGTCTTGCTCTCAGGCTGGTCTCAAACTCCTGAGCTCAAGCAGTCCTCCCACCTTGGCCTCCCAGAGTGCTAGAATTACAGTCATGAGCCACCACACCTGGCCTGCCCCAACTCTTAGATGGAAGAGATTCTGAATCCTCAGTGATATCATTACACTAATGGGTTAACCGACCCTGGTACTTCCCTGCTTTTCTTCTTCTAGACTTCTTTTATATGAGATAATAATTATCCTTGTTTAAGTTGTTTATAGATGGGTATTTTGTAACTTGAAGCTGAAAACAATCCTAACTAATTCAAATCCTTGACTCATAATTAGGATATGTTAATATATTACTTGACAAATTTATTCTCTAGTGATTTCTATTCTCTTCCTTTCTAAAATTTACTATATCTAAACCATCAAAACAGTATGGTATTAGTTGGAATTTTTTATTCCAAAAGGATAGAAAATGCAACCCAAAATTGGCTTAACCAAAAAGGGAAATCTTTTGGATCAAATAACTGAAAAAAGTAGAAGATGAAACTGAAATTGTTTGAATTCTGAAACAGATTTAGAGGAAATCTGACATTTTAGATGGTGTCAGCCATCTGAATAGAAGCAATGTGGTTGAATGAAGTGAATGCTGAAGTCAAGAGACTTTGATTCTAGCTCAGAGCTCAGGCTTGCTAGCTCTGTGACCTTCAGGAAGTCACCTGACTTCTCTGGTCCCCAGTTCCCTCACATGTAAGACAAAGATAGTATTAATATTTATATATATAATGGTTCTTGGTTCATTTTTGCATCTATCTTAACATGCTTAGGCTTGAGAAGCGCTAAGGGTTTACGCTAAGGACTTGCAGCAAACATGTCTGTGGCCAAATTTGTCAGAAATGAAAGCATATTAGGGAACATCTGATAACCTCTAACCTGTGTGTCGGATTGGCTCTTAGAGGCACTCTGCTCAGAAGTAGAGACAATATGGCGCCTCCCCCCCCACCCCCCACCACCACTTGCGGTCAGGATATGTCTTTGAGTGCTGTGGCATTCTTGCATCATGCCCACAAATTTGTACCAGCACCTCAAGTGCCAACCAGCAAATACTATTTAGATAGATAGATTCACCAACAGTGAGAACTTGAGTTACACGAAAACACTAGTGAAATCTTAGATTTGTTTTGTCTTTTTTTCCCCCCAAGAAGACTCTACAGAGCAATTTTTTCCTTCCTGTTGGCATGTGGTCAGATACTCAACACATTAGTTCCAACAATTCCTCAGGTTACCATGCACCCTTTTGAGTGCTCTCAAGCATTCCCTCACAGAAAAGGTGTGGACTGGCAGTGAGTGCAATTAACATTCCTAGTGCCAACTGCACAAACTTTCTCTTTGTCTGTTATTAATATTTCCCTACCTCTAAGATCTACCATTCTTACAACATTTCACTGGAATATTTTAACACAGCTCAAATTCAATCAGTCTTTCTTTCTTTCTTCCTTTCTTCTCTTTCTCACTTTCTTTCTTTCTGGAAGAGTTTCACTATGTTGCCCAGGCAAGAGTGCAGTGGCTATTCCCAGGTGTGATTCACAGGAGTGCACTACAACCGCTAACTCCTGGACTTAATCCTCTCTCCTCAGCCTTCCCAGTAGCTGGGAGTACAGGCACATGCCATGGTTCCCAGCTCAAAATCTTTCTTACTTTCCTGGCTCTGTACTCCCCACAGATGTTTCTGGTTTCTGGCAGCATGTGACATTGACAAGTAGTCATACCCCCAACTCGATTGCCAGGCCCATAACAGCCATTCACTCTTTAGGGAATCTTCTCTCAGCAGGTGTGGTAAGGGCTGCCACATCCTTCCCCCTCTCCTTTCCTAGGAAAGACTTGTTCTCTTTCTTTCTTTTTTTTTAGAGACAAGGTCTTGTTCTGTCACCCAGGCTGGAGTACAACACCACACTCATAGCTCACCGTAACCTCGAACTCCTGTGCTTAAGTGACCCCTCCTCGCCTTGGTCTCCCAAAATGCTAGGATTACAGGTGTGAGCCATCACACCCAGCCATGAAAGACTGTATTTTGGAAAGAAGTTGCATCCTTTAGGGCTGGATTAAACTCATCCAGGATGGAACTTTATAAGAGGTTGTTTCTAAAGATTTTCTCCCATATAACATGCCTGGATTTCCATCTGAAATATCCATTCTACAACATGCATTTCTCCCCAACCCACTGCACCCTCACCAGACTCTAATGCTGATCTTCACTAAGCTTACAGTTTGCTTCATAAATATTCCAAAAGCCATACAGCTCATGCCAGCTCAATGCCCACTCCCTTATACCACAAATCCTGCAGTTTGGCTTCATTGTAAGAGTACATTTGGGGCTCATTTATGAGGTGGTATTTGGTCCAAGTTATCACCAGATACTACACATTAGTTTAAATATTCTGTTCATCACTGCACCAAATATTACTCAAATAGAAGAGTCTAACTATAATTTGACCCACACATGAAGACCACACTCAAGGCCAGGTGTGGTGGCTCACACCTGTAATCCCACACTCAAGGCCAGGTGTGGTGGCTCACACCTGTAATCCTAGCACTTTGGGAGGCCAAGGCAGAAGCATTGCTTGAGGCCAGGAGTTCAAAACCAGTCTGGGCAACATAGCAAGACTCCATCTGTATAAAAAATAGAAAAATTAGCCAGGTATCTTGGTGCATGCCTATAGTTCCAGCTACTTGGGAGGTTGAGGCAAAAGGATCTCTTGATCCCAGGAGTTTGAGGTGGTAGTGAGCTATGATGATGCCACTGCACTCTAGCTGTGGTGACAGAGCAAGACCTTATCTCAAAAAAAAAAAAAAAAAAAGACCACACTCAGTGTATCATCCTATCTCTCAAAAGAGATGATAGTCCATGGCAAAAAGTGGCTATTTTGCTGTAGCTTCATGAAAATGGGGAAGAAGGTGCACATCACACAAATTATTATAAGAGAATGATAAAATGGCACCATTTCTCTTTTATGTCAGCTAGTGCACCAAGACAAGAATACTACTCTCACAGTTCAAAGTGAATATGAGACTACTATAGCAGGATTTGCAAAGGAGGTGAGCAAGAATATGTTTTGGGACCCTTGGCTGACCTACGGCTAAGAGGTTGAGAGAACAAGAGAGAAATTAGAAGATTTCTTTGGAAAGAGATTGGCTGTTAGTCACACCAAATTCCCATGAGGAAGGGGAGGGAGGAAAAGGTGGGGATGACTTCCCCTGATCTCAAGGTTAGTGAGAGATCACTTGAAGAGCTTAGAGATCAAATATATGGACCCCCACAATTTAGGGGACCAAGTGTATTGATCACACACCTAAGATATGTAAAGGGCACTAAAATGACTGAAGCAGCCTATGGTCACAGAGTAGTACTTGGTGTAGGAAGTGGCTTATTTTCTTTCACTAAAAGCAGGTATATGATTCAAGGTTTCTATGAAACAGATGGAAAATGGGTGGGGGAAGGAGGAGGAGAAGGAGGAAGAAGAGGAGAAGAAGGAGGGCCTTGTCTTAGATCTCACCCAAGACAGCTGTTTGGAGGAGCAAGAAGAATTCCTCACTAGAAACATCCTGGAAATAACTAGGGATCAAAGAGGAAATTTTAAGCGACCAGGCAAGGATATGCATTTGCCTGCATCAATGTAATATTGGTAGAAGGTGGAAGTCTCTGAAAAATTCTAGAAAGTGCCCATAAGACAGTCAGCTTTAAATACACCATTGTTAAAATAAAGCAAGAGAGATAAGGGCCAGTACAATAAGATCCTGCTCCCCCTCATTTCTCCTCTTTCCCCTATTTCAACCCAGGAGGAGCCAAAGGTGGCCTGGTGGATGGTAGACGTGGAATAGAAGCACTAAGTGGGAAA
>NW_012149507.1:7876502-7877613 GCF_000956105.1 Propithecus coquereli | reverse complement strand
AGGCTGGTCTCGAACTCCTGAGCTCAAACAATCCGCCCGCCTCGGCCTCCCAGAGTGCTAGGATTACAGGCGTGAGCCACCGCGCCCGGCCCTCAGATTTTACATAGAATATTTTTAAGTTTTATGGCTGGCTTTCAAAAAAAAGGGTTTTGGTTTTTATGACCCACATTAGGGAATAAGGATTCTAGTTTCTATGGCTATCTTTGGGGTAGGATGGAACTGAGAGACAGGAGGGCAGGAGAAGATCAGAAAAAGACTTTTGCTTCTGAGGCTGCTTCTGAACCCTTCGTTTTGGGATATTGTTTTCTGAGCCCCAACACAAATCAAATTATAGTGAGATACCACTACCCACCTACTAGAATAGTTACAAAGACTACTAACCCTACCAAGTGTTGGTCAAGATGTACATTGCTGGTGGTATTGTAAAATTATACAACCACACTGGAAAAGAGAGTGGCAGTTTCTTATAATTACGCAATCATACACTGCTATATGATCCAGCCATTCCACTCCTCAGTATTTACTGAAAAGGAAAGGAAGTATACTCATATGTCCATACAAAGCTTTGTACACAAATGTTCATTTGTAATAGTTGGAAACTGGGGAAAATGTCACCTGTCCAAAAACAGGTGAATGGATAAGCATATTGTGGTATATTTATACAATGGAATATTACTCAGCAATAAAAATAAATGAATATTAAAACACAACAGCATGGATGAAGCTCAAAGTAATTATGATGAGCAAAAGAAGCCAGACAAAATTAAGTACATATGTGCTGGAAATGAAGTGACAAATAAGAAAGACATAGTCACTTCACCCAAGAAACTTGTAAAGAGATCAAGACAAATAATTAGGTATAGCCAGGCATGGTGGCTCATGCTTGTAAACCTAGCACTCTGGGAGGCCAAGGCAGGAGGATCACTTGAGCCCAGGAATTTGAGGGTGCAACGAGCTATGATGATGCCACTGCACTCTAGCTAGGGTGACAGAGCAAGACTCTGTCTCAAAAAAAAAAAAAAAGAAAAAGAAAAAGCAATGTCTGTTGTTTATAAATTACCCAGTCTAAGGTATTTTGTTATAGCATCCCAAAGGAACTGAGACATCATCT
>NW_012149507.1:7869765-7871927 GCF_000956105.1 Propithecus coquereli | reverse complement strand
ACTTGTTTCTTCTCTAGGCCTCCACAGGGAGTCCTACATGTATTAATATAGTCTTCCTTTCCAACATGCCTTCTTTTTGCCTTCCATATTTTAACTCCTCTCATCTTGAAGTCTCCAGCCTCAGTTCCTCCAAAAGAAATTAGTCAATTGGAAATCAGATTGTTAGGGATCTGATTAGTGCAATAAGTATTAGAACCAAGGCTGGGGTCACAGTGGTTCATTAATAAATAATTTGATGACATTTGTTATTTCTTATAACAATCCATATAGAAGCACAACATATTTTTTAATTGAATGTAACCTAAAATATTTTCTCATTAAGTGCATATCTTATGATTTTCAGTTTTGGCATTCTCTGTAAGTGTAAACCACTCTGTATTCTGCCTGATTCCTGTTGCTGATTTGACACAGATTTGAGGAGGGTAAGATTATAGGATGTATTTTATTACAGATAGAATTTTTTTTAATGCTAGTCAAGTGAAGCAGTGGGAATAGAGAAGGAACAAGGAAATCTGTCACTGGTTGTGATCAATTAGTTGTAAACACCATTGCACTCAGACTAGCCACAGATAGAATTTTGCTTGATCCAAAAATTAATGAAAAATAAAACACACAGAAGCATTGCTAGAGGTTTAATTTCTACTAAAACCTCTGAAGGAATTGACATAAAAGATTTATACTCTGAATTCATGTTTAGCTTCTATCTGTGCAGAGATGGATGAATACAGAAACAATTATAGATATGTATATATATGTGGGTTACTATACATACATATATTTCCTACCTCTATTGACTGAAAGGGCCTAAAAGCAGTGATACACAGTAGCAATGAGTACACCCAGTACCCACAACTTGGTTTCTAAATAAAAGGAACCGGGGCTCCTTGGAGACGTGGCTGATTCTAGGCCTGATACAGGGAAAATACAAAATGAGCCTGGAGCATCTTGCAGTTCCAGAAAGTAAGGAATTGCTCAAAAAAAAAAAAAAACAAAAGGATGGGGGCATGCCAAAGGTACATAAGAGCCAACATAAAAGAGCATCCAATGGCAAAGGCTGGAAGAATTTGAAAAACAAAATAAATAATATAGTTTTGGATTATAATCCAAGTATAAAATAAATCTTTATAAGCCCATGCTGATATAAGTAAAATGTTGAATAAATAAGTAAATGGGAAAAAGAGACAAATATTCCTCATAGAAGAATTCCAAATAATGTATTTAGGTACTCCCTCCTCCAGGAGGTAGAGGTTAATTTCTGCTACATTCCTCTTGAGAGTGGGCTAGACTTGTGATTCTCTTCCAAATAGTAACTATACAGTGGATAAATCTGGCAAACACTTTAGCCAAGTGAAGGTGAATATCCCCAATGATGTCATGTGGCTTTTATGTACCCCTGATAGGATGCAATAAGAAGATAACTTCACCTTTGAGGTATTCCTTCCAAAAACCCATAACCACTCTAATCATAAGAAAAAACATCAGACAGGCCAGGCATGGTGGCTTACACTTGTAATCCCAGCACTTCGGGAGGCCAAGGAAGGAGGATTGCTTGAGGTCAGAGTTTGGGACCAGCCTGAGCAACACAGTGAGAAAATAAAAATTAGCCAGGCATGGTGGAAGTGCCTATAGTCCCAGCTACTTGGGAAGATGAGGCAGGAGGATCACTTGAGCCTAGGAGTTTGAGGTTGCTGTGAGATATGACAACACCACTGCACTTTAGCCCGGGTGACAGGGACCCTGTCTCAAAAAAGAAAAAGAAAGAAAAAGAAAAAAGATCAAAATCAGATTGAGAGGCATTCAACAGGATACCTGACCAGTTTTCTTCAAGAGTGTCTAGGTCATATAAATAAGAAAAAATTGAGAAACTATCACAGACCAGAGGAGACAACCAAGCACAATGATAGACACTGGATTACATCTTAGAACATTAATGAAAAAATTAGTGAAATCCAAATGAGTCTGCAGTGTGGTTAACATTAATGTGCCAGTGTTAGTTTCTTAGTTTTGACAAATGTACCACAGTAATGTAAGATGCTAACAGTGGAGATAACTAGGTGAGAGGTACATGGAAACTCTCCATTCTATCTTTGCAACCTTTCTGTAAATGTAAAATTATTCCAAGATAAAAATGTATTTAAAATATATTTTTTAAAAAATACTCT
>NW_012149507.1:7867464-7869715 GCF_000956105.1 Propithecus coquereli | reverse complement strand
CTAGAGTGCAATGACATCGTCATAGCTCGCTGCAACCTCAAACTCCAGGGCTCAAGCAATCCTCTTGCCTCAGCCTCCTGAGTAGCTGGGACTACAGGTGTGCCCCACCATGCCTGGCTAATTTTTCTATTTTTTATAGAGACAGGGTCTGGCTGTGTTTCTCAGGCTGGTCCCAAATTCCTAGACTTAAGCGATCCTCGAGGCGGGATATCTTGAAGTGGGGACTTACAGGTCATAGTTTGATTCAGAGATTCTTTGTTTTGCAATTGGTTATGGAAGCAAGGCTTTGTCTAAAACTTGGGGTCATCAGAAAGGAATGTTAAAGTTTGGCCTGTGAGTGTGACTGTCTACAGAAATTTAGAACAGCCGTTAGAGTCCAATCCTCAGTTCCCTCTTATCTGAGGTCTACATGGCAGCAGCAGGCATTTTCTATCTGGTGGGGGTCCAGGTTTCTGAAAAATAACTCAAGAACATATGTTAAGATGTTATTTTTTAGTTTCTATAAGGAACCAAAACACCTTGTGACACTGACTTGCCTGGGAGGCTACTGTTTAAGTCATTACCATCTTCTTGCATATTGGGTTGATCATTTATTTCTCAAGGTTAGCTAGGTGCCTGGAATTTCCCTTGAAAGGACTCAAGATTTTTTCTTTATTTCCATGTTTGGGGTTGGGGAGGCTGGTAGGCCCCTAAGGAGGTCCCTGCTCCATCTGAGGAACTCATGGGAGCTTGCTTCTTCAAGGCCAGGAAACAAAAGAGTCTCTAACTTCTTCCATCTCTGATGTCTGGACTCTCTTTTTTCAACCTCAAACTCCTGGGCTCAAGCGATCCTCCCACCTCAGCCTCCCAAGTAGCTGGAACTACAGGCGCACACCACCATAACCGGCTAATTTTTTCTATTTTTAGTAGAGATGGGGGTCTTACTCTTGCTCAGGCTGGTCTCGAACTCCTGACCTCAAGGGATCCTCCCTCTTCAGCCTCCCGGAGTGCTAGAATTACAGGCATGAGCCACCACCGCTCCAGCCTGGACTCTCTTTTAAAGAGCTCACCTGCTTAGATCAGGTCTAACCAGGATAATCTCCCTTTGATTAATTCAAAGAAACTGATTAGGGACCTTAATTATATCTCCAAAATCCCTTCACCTTTGCCATATAATGTAATATCATCATAGGAGCAATATTATGTCATGTTCACACATTCCACCCACACTCAAGGGGAAGGGATTATACAAGGTTGTGTACATCAGGGGGATGAAACTTGCGGGGGTTGGGGAGGGAGCATCTGGGAATTTTACCTACCACAGGCTGTGATCTCTGAAGAGGCAGGAAAGGACATTGCCTTCACCTGAGTTTTGAGTCTCATTCCCTCCTACCTCCTCAAGGACCATATCCTATCAGTCACACGAGTGTGTATACAGGTAAGCTTGGAGGTATACAACCAGGAGCATACTATTCTCTTGTTCATTTTTTCTTTCAACCTAAATAAGTTGCCTTGCTTAAGAACTTATTTTAGCACATCCTTGAAGTGTTTCACATGACCATTCCACACTTGTCTGTTATGGGTTCATTTACTTGTAAACAAGCTGTTTGAGAATTAACAGGACAGGGTGTTTTCACAGTTGTTGAGGTGGCCAAAAATATTTCTCTTTCCAACTACATATGATCAGAAAGCTGCATCTTTGCATGAAGAGGAAAGAGGGAGGGGAATTACGTTGAAGTTCTGTTAAGATAATTTTTATCTCAATCATTATAGTTAGAACCTGTGTGATATTTATTTCCTTCCTTCCTTTTTCTTTCTTTTCTTTCTTCTTCTTCTTTCCTCCCCTTCCTTCCTTCGTTTCTCTCTTTCTCTCTTTCTTCTTTCTTTACTTTCTTTCTTCTTTCTCTCTTTATTCCTGTCTGTCTTTCTGTCTTACACAAAGTTTGTCTTTGACTTTCCCTAGGGAAGGAGGAAGGAGAAGCATTAACTTTATGTTCCTCCAGTTGGGTTAGTCTTTAAATTAATCCCCTCCATAGGAAGATATTCTCAAAGGACTCCAGCTAGTTACCTTGAAGGAAGCAGGGATCATTTATCTCCCTATTATGGTTACAACTTGGCTGCCATATCCTGATTCTAATAAACACAAATCGATGCTGATGGAAGCTTTAGGCAGATTTTTACTCAAGACTCCTGTGATAAGTCTAAACATTGTTTTCTTGTATCAAGGAAGAAAAAGAAAAGAAGTCTAAACAGTACAGACTGGGAGTGGGGG